>NC_138772.1:117028460-117283460 GCF_965119305.1 Pelophylax lessonae
CTGACCAGCTGACCCCCCACCCCTTCAACCTCTGCAGCAATGCTGGCAGTACTCATAAGTCTATTTCCCAAAGACAACCTCTGGATATGATGCTGAGCAGGTGCACTCAACTTCTTTGGTCCACCATGGAGAGGCCTGTTCTCAGTGGAACCTGTCTTGTTAAACCGCTGTATGGTCTTGGCCACCGTGCTGCAGCTCAGTTTTAGGGTCTTGGCAATCTTCTTATAGCCTAGGCCATCTTTATGTAGAGCAACAATTCTTTTCTTCAGATCCTCAGAGAGTTCTTTTCCATGAGGTGCCATTTTGAACTTCCAGTGACCAGTATGAGAGAGTGAGAGCGATAACACCAAATTGAACACACCTGCTCCCCATTCACACCTGGGACCTTGTAATACTAACAAGTCACATGACACCGGGGAGGAAAAATGGCTAATTGGGCCCAATTTGGACATTTTCACTTAGGGGTGTACTCACTTTTTTTGCCAGTGGTTTAGACATTAATGGCTGTGTGTTGAGTTATTTTGAGGGGACAGCAGATTTACACTGTTATACAAGCTGTACAATCACTACTTTACATTGTAGTAAAGTGTCATTTCTTCAGTGTTGTCACATGAAAAGATATAATAAAATATTTACAAAAATGTGAGGGGTGTACTTACTTATGTGAGATACTGTATACATTATATATAATTACACTACATGAATATTATTATTATGCATTAGAATTGGATCCATGTGTGGCCCCGTTGCCATCACCCAGCTCAAAAAAATGTTGATCTGATTATTGAAGGAGACGGGTGGACAATTGTCAGGTAAACACTGACTGCAGCCATTCAGATGTAGGCATTGTTTAGGTATTCTGACAGCCACTGGAGCCAGCTGTCAGAATGCAATAGCAGTGCCAGCAGGGGGGATTCATTCACCTGTGCTGTTAAGTGTGGATAGAGGAATCTGTTAGATTTCTTTCATTCAGTCCACAGGTATGGTCAGCTTTAGTCTCTTTTGCAATAAAATCTTGTTTACTTGTCTGTTTACAATCTGAAGAATGTACAGAGAGCAGAGCATGTACAGTTAAACGTACAGTCTTGGCATTCCTCAGTGCCTGGTTGAATGAACACATGCACGTAAGTCACCTCATTCTGACCCAGCCAATTAAGATGGCCAAGGATCACAAACCTATTAGAAGACCAAGTAAGGGTGCTGGCACTGGCAAGAGAGTAAGGGGAGGTGACGATAGTTTAGGCCTGGGTTCACACATATGCAATGTCAGACATCGCATGTGATTCCCACCGCATTGCTGTGCACATCAAATGCAAATTCAGCCTTACGGTTGTATTGCTGAACTTGCACTGGATGTGCATAAAAAAGGTGCAGGAACCTTTTTTTTCCCCACACTGGACTCGGATTGCATGGGTGTTCACACTCATACGATCCGATTCCTGTCTGAATTCACAGTTTGCATTGAGATCTGTGAACCAATCTGGGGTTGTTATTAACTTTGTATTGACACCCGCAGGGGTTCACAGAGAACAGTGTGAACTGCCTGCGAGGGAGATGCGATGCGGGAACCTGCACCAGAATCGCGCTGGTTCCCGCATCACATATGTGTGAACCCGGGCTAATAGTTTCCTCTCCTAAGGGTGTCAGGTTTAAACTTTGCTGTCTTGACAAACTACAACCTCTGGTAGAATTCTGGGTGTGTACGATGCTTGCGCCCCCCTGGCACGTAGTGTGGTTCTCTTCACCACTTTCTCCTGTGCTCCTTCTGTCATTGGAACTAACATTTCTTGTTCTTTGTACATTTATCCCTGGGGATGCTGTATTTATGGGTTGCTCTATATTTTGATATGTTATGTTTATTTTTTCTGGTATGATTTGATATATCCATACTCTAGGAATTCATTGTTAAAGAGGTCCTTCAGTCTAAAAAAAAACATAAGTCAGCAGCTACAAATACTGTAGTTACTGACTTTTAATAAAAACACATGTACCCGTCCATGGATTCAGCACTGTCCCCACCCGCGCCGGTTCTTTGCTGGTCTTTAGGTCTCCAGCGCCACCCTGTTTGAACATATGCTGGTATCCTCCTATTTTAGTGGAAGTAGGAGTTGGGTACCTATCAAAATTTAAAAAGAGAAAACACAAACTCCTAATGGGGGGGCTATAGCGAAACTTTCCTTTTAAGGTGACGTTTCACTTTAGGCTGGCCATATATAGAAAGATTTCCCTCTTTCAGATTGATCCATAGTTCTCCCCATCAATGCTAAACTGTGCAGATGGACGAATCACCCACTGACAGCTATTGTATCCCTGCAGCCAGCATTTGTGGCTTTCAGAATACCCCAACAGTGACTGCAGCTGATTAGGGCAGCACTGAACTTTTTATGCTCACCTCTTCTAATTTCTTAATACAAATATTGTCAGCAGGGCCCATCCATAGCTCGAAAAAAATTGGTATAAATTCAAACCATACATGGCCAGCTGTAGGCAAGCCAGGGCCGGATTAAGAGCATCATGGGCTTGGTGCTGAGGATTTTGAAGGGCCTTAAGGGCCGTGCCTTGGCATGCACCCAGAGGAGGAAGGGTGCAGCCATGCATGCCTAATTCAACATGGGATGCTGTCTCTGAAGCCCATAAACACATCCATGCATCGGCAACTGTCCCTCCTTGTCCGGCCTTCGTGCTGTGTGGGGAGGTTCTGAGGGAGCTGCCTGGGGAAGCGAGCATAGAAGCCAGACTTCTGTGTTTACAAGTGACAGAAGAGCGGTAACAGTGAATATGGCCAACCCGGGGCCTATATAAAAGGTAGGGGCCTGGAGCTGCAGCTCCAATAGCCCCTACGTTAATCTGGCCCTGAGGCAAGCCATAGATGATGCAATTTTCTTTCCTGCATCCATGGGTAGCAGGAAAGAAAATTGCTTGATTCCCCCATGAATGCAGTCAGTGGGGGAATCCCTCCTGTGGAGCTATTGTGTTCTCCTGGTGGTGGGGAGTTGGGTGTCAGAAGAACACGATAATCAGGTGGGTACTCTGGTAATAATCGCATGGGTACAATCAATGGATCGACTTGGGTACAATCAGCCTGCTCATAGATGGTTTGAACCAACTATAGCTAGCTTAAAGGCCCGTACACACACACCGATTGTTGGCTGTAAATTTTCGGCCAACGTCCGATCGGCCGATTATCGTCTTGTTAGTATGATGCTTCCGACAACCGACTGCGACTTTTCGGCCGAACAAAATCTGGTGTGCAGGCTATAAAATTTTTGTTGGCCAACAACAGAACGGCCGATTGTTCGTCAGTCAGTACAGATTTCGGCCGACAAAATGTGATGATCAAGACTGGGCATGCTCAGTGAAGAAAAAACACACGAAAAGTAGACCAGAACATGACATCACTTCTGCAGTTGGTTGTTGTTGGCCGACAAAATTCGTGTGCAGTCTAGAGCACATTTCAACCAACACAACAGCACTGGACAAAAGACGGCCGATCGGAATCGCTGCGTGTGTACGGGGCTTTAGACTCACAAAAGTCTGTACTATGTGACTCTCTCCTTCACCTCCACAAAGGTTAAACAACCCCCACCACCTTTTCTTTTGCAAACTTTCTGCCTTGCAGGTTAAAGCAGATTAGGACTGCCCATGCTTGTTTTTAGGTAGGCATGGACATTAGATGACGGTCATAACATCAGACCATAATGATACAAGTTTGCACTGGCTGAGCATGCATGTGGATTCCCTGTGTACACATCCCACTTTTGAGCAATCAATTGATTCCCCAAGATGAGTTGGCCTGGGAGTGTTTGCATAGGATTGGGTACAGCCAATAATGGATGTCTGTTGTAGGATCATTGCACTCCTACATTGGGCAAGGATAGTCCGATTTCCGAACTTTATGTAGGCAGCTGTCTGTTGACAGGGGTAACCCAAAAAGTCCCTGGAAGTGTCTGCACAGTATTAGAAGATTGAGAGCACCATGATCACTGTGGAGCTCTCATTCTTCCAATACAAATGTTTCTGGGGATTCATTGGGGAGCTCCTCTTGACAGAGAGCTGCCTCCAAACAATTGGCTTGCTGCTGTCTTTCTTCCAATACTCTACAAAGGTTTATTTTCTCTTCTTAGATTGTAAGCTCTAACGAGCAGGGCTTCCTGATTCCTACACTATTAGATTGTATTGTAATTGTACTGGCTGTCCTTATGTTATAAAGCGCTGCGCAAACTGTTGGCGCTATATAAATCCTGTATAATAGTAATAATAATCTTCCTGTTTTGTCTGACACGTGTCATTAGGGGAAGAAGTGAGAGGAAATCTTCCTTATGGGGACCCAAACCTCAACCGAATCCTGACAGACCTTTGAATTATTACTCAATCTACAAGAATATGTTTTTTAATTTTCAAATTAAAAAAAAAAAAAAAAGGTTTAGGTTAGAGTTGGGCTTAAAGCAAACCATAAATACAATTACCAAATCGGGCTATTTAATATGCAATATCGATGACTTTTTATTTCAATGTAATTTTTTTCTTCTATTTTGAATAGGTCCGCATTTCATGCTCCCAAAAACTCTAGTGTTCTATCCTTTTTGTCATAAGCTAGCCACACATTGATTCAAGTTTGGCTAGTCCAGCATGTCAAGGGGACATGTTGGAAAAATTTGCATCAATCATGCCGCTGTTGAGATTCAATGTCCCGGCATGGTGGATTCCATCTTTCCGTGTCATTTGTGTGGATGGAGGAATCTGCCATTAGCTGAACAAAAAGTGAAAGTGCATGGCCAAATTTAGACTGAGGGCTCTTTCACACGGTCCGCCTCCATAGGCGGATCCGTGCTGCTCAGCGGGGATCGATCCGCGATCCCCCGCTGAGCCGGAGGATGACAGCTCCGTCTCCGCTTGCAGTGCGGAGAGGGAGGTGTCACAGCCCCCGCTGCTCTCTATGAGGAATCGGATGAGAGCGGACCGCCTGTCCGCTCTCATCCGATCCCATCCCATCCGATCCCCAGGACGGATGGAAAATAGGGTTTCCATCCGTCCGGATTTCACGGACAGGATCTGATGCGGATGGCAGCGGGTGTCAGCGGACATGTCACCGCTGACATCCGCTGCTCCATAGGGCTGAATGGGGCATCTGATCAGATCCGCCTAAAAAACTGACAGGCGGATCTGATCTGACCGCCCGTGTGAAAGAGCCCTTATGTATATAAGTGCCGTAGATCCCAACTTTGTTTTTGTTGTGTGTTTTCCTAGAGATTCCTCACTTAGGACAACCTCAGAGAATCTTGACTAACCAGTTTGCTGAACTGAGAAAACCAGCTGTACAACTATATACAATGTTTGGAACTTCTACACTGCAGTGTGCATTCATGTATGCAGACACAAGAACTCAAATGCACAAGTATTTATTCACTTTTATATCATGTTTACTAACATGCTCCTTTATTTACTAATGTTGTTTTGACACCACTTTGTCGACTACCATTCACAAATGTGAAAAATGATCACAATACTAAAACTGGTGCACTCAGAATCCGGTGCAGCTATGTGTATGGTAGCCAATCAGCTTCTAACTTCAGCTTGTTCATTAAGGGCTCTTTCACACGGGCGATCCGATCAGATCCGCCCGTCAGTTTTTTAGGCGGATCTGATCGGATCCTCCATGCAGCTCTATGGGGCAGCGGATGTTAGCGGAGACACCTCCGCTGACACCCGCTGCCATCCGTATCCGATCCTGTCCGTGAAATCTGGACGGATGGAAACCCTATTTTTCCATCCATTCAGGAATCGGATCGGATGAGAGCGGACAGGCGGTCCGCTCTCATCCGATCCCCCATAGAGAGCAGCGGGGGGCTGTGACACCTCCCTCTCCGCACTGCAAGCGGAGACGGAGCTGTCATCCGCCGGCTCAGCGGGGATCGGCGGATCGATCCCCGCTGAGCAGCACGGATCCGCCTATGGAGGCGGACTGTGTGAAAGAGCCCTTAAGCTTTGGCATTAAAACCTGGAACAATAAATACCACAGAATAAAACCTCTTAATAGGTGAATGTGATCCTCTGCGCTGACCGGATGTACAAATAAAATGAATAAAAGGTGCTGCTACTTCAAATGTGAAATATGGATAAAATAAAAGTTCAACACAGAAATATAGTCCAGAACAATTTCTAGAGAAAGTTGCGCTACTAAGAGTTCTCTAGAAATTGTTCTGGACTATATTTCTGTGTTGAACTTTTATTTTATCCATTAAAACCTGGAAGCTGATTGGTTTATATACAGAAGTGAGCCTGATTTTGGACTCTCCAGATTTAGTAAATAAACTCCTATGTTACGAGGTTATGATAGCTTCTCCTATGTGGACCCAGGTGTCAGTTATGCACCATATGCACCTTCTACTGTGCTTTCTCTCTGCCTCTACCCTACAGTAGGCATTGGAACCTATGGGAATAGCTAATCCTGATGGGTGGAAACCTTTACCTAATATTAGGAAATACAGTAAAACCTTGGATTGCGAACATAATTCGGTCATGCTTGTAATCCAAAGCACTTGTATATCAAAGTGAATTTCCCCATAAGAAAGAATGGAAACTCAGATGATTCAATCCACAACCATTTATTTATAATTCCTCCAGTTTATAGTTCATATAAAAAGATTATAGCAATGTGATAGGTTGTGTAACCATAAAATGTCCATCCACAAATGGCGCCTCCACAAGGGGATTAGAAGCAAAATCCAGCATGAGCTACAGAGTATCAAAGAGAAGAGAGGCGCCTAAGTGTAGCAATATGGTTACATTTAACCACTTCAACCCCGGAAGGATTTGCCCGCTTAATGACCAGGACATTTTTTGCGATTCAGCACTGCGTTACTTTAACGGAAAATTGCGTGGACCTGCAATGCTGTACCCAAATAAAATTGATGTCCTTTTATTCCCACAAATAGAGCTTTCTTTTGGTGGTATTTGATCACCTCTGCGGTTTTTAGATTTTGCGCTATACACAAAAAAAGACCGACAATTTTGAAAAAAGCTCCATATTTTTTTCTTTCTGCTATAAAAACATTCCCAATATAATAAATTTAAAAATTACATTTTTTATCAGTTTAGACCAATTTGTATTCTGCTACATATTTTTGGTAAAAAAAATCCCAAAAAGCGTATTTTAATTGGTTTGCGCAAAAGTTATAGCGTTTACAAACTATGGAAAAGATTTTTGGACTTTTTATTTATTTATTTTTTTATTAGTAATGGCGGCGAGCTGCAATTTTTAGCGGGACTGCGACATTGCAGCGGACAGATTGGACCCCTAACTGACATTTTTGACACTTTTTTGGGGACCTGTGACACTAATACAGTAATCAGTGCTAAATAATATGCACTGTTACTCTATAAATTACACTTGCAGGGAAGGGGTTAATACTGGGGGTGATCAAAGGGGTTGAATGTATGCCTATGTGCTTACTCAATGTGTGCGTGTGGGGGGGTTCTGTGACAGGCACAGACAGATTGCAGTTTCAGCTTAGCTGAAACTGCTGATCTCTCCCTGCCTGTCTGAGAGAAGATCTGCCTGCTTTGTTTACATAAGCAGGTGGGTCTTCTCTCCGTTTCCCGGCAATCGCCGCCTCTCCTCCCGCGGCCCGCCTCCTGCTGTGTCTGCGCCGTGTCTGTGCCGCCGAAACCACATGCACTACGTGACTGGACGCAGCCCTGCCGCAGTAAAAAGCCGGCGGGCGGTCGGCAAGTGGTTAATGAAGATTCAACATTTTTGCAACTCACATGGTTGATGATTAAAACAGGCACATCTAGGTATGCAGGCATCTGGGGTAAAGCTGTCCACATAGACCGTCCTCCACACCACCGGCTCTCACCGCTGTCAGTCTTCAGTCCTGACTGGGAAGACTACCCTGCAGCAGAGCGATCTGAAAGCGAGGCTTGAAGCTTTTGTGGAGCGCAGCGTGGAAGGGATGACATCAATGGCGGTGCGGAGGATGGTCTATGTGGACAGATTTACCCTAGATGCTTGTATACTTAGATGTGCCAGTTTTATTCCTCAACCATGTGAGTTGATAAATATTGTACCTTCATAAAATGTAACCATATTGCTACACTTAGAGGCGTCTCTCTTCTCTTTTATACTCAGTTGTGGCATGACGCTACTTGCATATCAAGACATTGCTTGTTTATCAAGTCAAAATTTAGCTTGTCTTGCAAAACACTCTCAAACCAAGTTACTCTCAATCCAAGGTTTCTGTACTGTATTTAGGATATATTAGTTGTACTGAATTCATTTTAGGGTGATTGTTGCCCAGTCACTTCCTATGATGCCAGTCTTGCCCACTTATAATATGCTGCCACACTGTACCCCCATTTAGAACAGCATGGTAAGCAAAAAGGTGTGCTAGGTCTTCCACAGCAGAGCTGCAAAAAAAAAGAAAAAAAAAGAAAAGAGAGAAGGGCCATCGCAGAGGACAACGGTGCTTCTCCATGCATCCGCTGCACCTAATCATATGACATCACTTAATACATCAAAAAAACATTTGCAATTGCCAGTGAGTGAAATGGCTGTAGTCAGGGGACAGGGTGGTGGAGGGGTGTTAATTTGATTGCACATTGAACAATGCGTCTTTCCCCAGGTGTATTTGTATGTACTTATCTTGAACATTCCCAGAGACAAGTGAAAGAGAAGACTATTGTTTCTCAGAAATGATCCTGATAGCAGATTTCAGTCTTGTAATCAACAGAAAGTACGACCTTGCCACTGCATGTACGCATACTGTGGACTGTCTTGTGTATTCAGAATGTAATCTTATTACGTATCAAAAGTGAAAACAGGGAATTAACCTAACATGACTTGATGTCTTCACAAAACAAAGGGATTGTAGACCAGGTAATCACATCGAAACTCTATGCAATTGGGGAAGGCAATGAAAAATTGTTTTGCGTGGTTTTCAGGATTTCACAAATTACAGTATATATATATATATATATATGATATATATATATATATATATACTACTCTGTATATAATGAGAGAATATGAATGTTCACTTCGGATGAAGATGCTTTCAGGTACTTATACATGAGATGATTGATTTTAGCCAGGGTGGGGAATATGTAAAGTTATCTTGTCCTTTACCTATTTACATCTTAAATACCTTGCATGCTATTCCAAAAAAATGGAAAAGAACCAATAGGACTAAGATATCTATCACAGGGAGTTTTAATAAAATGTAATACTGAGTCAAATTTGCAACAAAGAAAACAAATTGGGTGAGGTATATATTTATTTGCCACACACTTTATAATTGTATTGTATAATTGCTTTACAATCTACTTTAGACTCATCAACTACGCTGGGCAAGTAAACCCAGGGTTCTTTTCTGCCTAACAGTTGAGGGGTTGAGCTAAGGTTTTACCACCTCCCCCTTTAGTTGCAAGGGCAGTGGAGGGGGGGGGGGGGTGCATATGCTATAGCTACAATGCATTGCATCACAGCCTGGCAATAATTATCCCCACTGTTGCGTTCAGTGCAACCAGGGCCGGTGCAAGGATTTTTGCCGACCTAGGCAAAATAAAAATTGCCGCCCCCCCATATGCTCGGCCCACGATGTAACATCACAAACCCATATGACCTGCCCATATCATGACCATTGCTGGTGGCTGCTCAGTGGCCTTCATCCACTTTAAACTCTGCACCCTCTCTGTGCTCAAGGGTAAAAGGGGTCAGGCAGGGGTCCTGGCTGCAGAGCTCTGCCTCCAGCAGGAAGGTAAGCTCAGTCAGACCTCGAGAGAGCTGTCTCAGCCTCTCATGTCTGCTGCGTGCCCACCTTCACTGTCATGTGGGTGGTCGCGTCTCTCTGCGGCCGCCCTCCATACAGCAGTGCTGTGCCACCTGAGGCTTGCTGTAGCGCTCAGGAAGCACAGCATGAGGAGTGCCGCACCGGCCGGCAGCCGGTCCATTACTGATTCCGGGTGCAGGATGCCGGCGCCCCCTGCCTAGGTCGTCTTACAGGTAGAGCCAGCCCTGAGTGCAACCCACATAACTGAATGGGGGGCGCCCTACAACCACATGCAATGCACACAGTTGCAGCATGCTAGTGCAGGGTTCAATGGTTTCAAGCAGGCGATGAGGAGAACATACAAGTAGCAACAAATAGCATCCCCAAGCTCAGTAATGGATGGCACTGGGTGGAAAACTGTAGGCTGAACAGTAACTGCATCCATTCAGATGCAGCCACTGTTCAGGTAATCAGGCAGCTGCAGGTGTTGCAGTACAATAGGCACCAGTGTAGATTTAATCATCCATACTAAATAGTGTGGGTGATGAATCAAAGATAAGTGTGTATGGCTAGCCTTACATAGATGCTGGTATTCTTATGCTCATCTGTGATGGGAATATATAGTCGTGTTACTTGCATTTAGCCTGCCATGAGATTCTATGTGCTCTCTGAGGGAAATTGTGCAGGGAATGTGGGGTAAGGGCCAATTTGCTAAATATGGGGACTGTCCTGCAGAAAGAGGGACACTTGGCAACTGTGGTCCTGGAATGGCTTCTTCCATCAGAGCCTAACCACACAGGGTGTGTGCTTTGTGAGCCTTTAGGAATAATAATGATAATGAAGATTAGAGTCCTTTGTCCTCCATTGAACTGCTGGACAAATGGATTTAAACGTGAATAGAAAAAATGCTATTATTACTTAATATCACGCATATGTGGAGTGCTGTGTTAACATTTTTACCCTATAAAAAACATCATTTTACTGCACAGCTTACACAGCTTTTGGAACCACAAGATCCAAGGATTGTATAAGTGGTTCCAGCCATGACCGCAGGTTTTAGACAACTGAGCGTGGTCTGCCTGAAACTGACCATTATCTTTTATGGCCCAACAAGAGACCCCACCAACATGTTTGCACCTTGTGGCTGTGGCCAATTACTCATTACATTTTTATGGAATCATACAGTCATCCTTTAAGTTACCTGTGAGGACAAGTCCTTACTAGTTCTAATCTGCTGGCTCATCCCCCTCCCGCCTGACACCACCAGTTGTTATTTACCCAGCCAAGCCGAAGCTGGTCAGCAACTTCAAAAGTGACACTGATGTATTTATATGTAAATGTCACATTGCATACAATGAACACACTTCAGTGTAACACTTAAGAAAAGGAACATTAGACACAGTGAAGAAGGAACATCCCCTATTTAAAATAGGCAGATAAATGTAAACCATTCTGCGGACATGAGACGACTGAATTAGACTGAGCAACAATGTATGTCTATGGATGACATCAGACTGACCCAGACAACTGCAGCCAACAGGACTGGGAAAACAGAGGTCACCATCATGTTTGATATATTCAGATTGCATTCTGTCCCCCACTCCTTGCTCCGAGATAAGGCGGCAGCAGAGATATCAGACTGCACTCCCTCCCTCTTACCGTTTTGATATAAACATGCATGCTCAGACAATTTAGGTTGCCCTCCAAGCTACAAAGAGACTTTATAGGGTAGACATGAAGGTAGCATCTGAGTGTCCTCTCAGTGGAACGTTTAAAGATCGCTCCATAAATAGGTTTATGTCACTTGGGAGGAGGAGGAAGAGGAGAGATGTTGGCTCAGGGAAAAACATAGGATATTGGGAAAAGTTTTCTAACTGGTGCAATGCCTAATACACATGATGAGAAAATCGGACGAAAAATACCGCTTTCTAAGCGATCGTACGATAATCTGATCAATAATGCACAGCTTTCCAGAGCTAAACACGACAGTTCATGTGAAAATATCCGAAGGGAGGAGCACAACATTTTTTCTCATATGAGAACAGAACAAACAATTTTTGTGTAATTAGTATGGTATTTGTATAAAAAAAATTGTGTGACCAAGACCACGCATGCTCAGAAATGAAAAAATACAATACAATACATCACTTCCAAAGTTGTATTCTGCCATACAAGAAACTTTAGTAACCTATTGTTTTTTTATTTGAGACAAGCATGCAAAATAATAACAACAAACAATCATTCGTCTGATATTCTTATTTTGTGTATTAGGCTTAAAACTGTGATTTTATGTCTAGAGGTACTTTTAGACAGGATATCCTATTTAGAGATTGAGATCAGTGCATTTACAACCAATATGAATATATGTTTTTTTTTCTTTTTATTCCATTTGTATTAGTGCAAATGCATACATGTTGTATCAACTCCCACTACATATCCATGCAATGTATATATATATATATATATATATATATATATATATATATATATATATATATACACATATACAGTATATCACAAAAGTGAGTACATCCCTCACCCCCCTTGCTTCTTCCTCCCCCTTGCTTCTTACTTATTCTTACGTACTTGTCAAGGTCTTACCTTGCCCTACTGTTGGCAGCCATCTTGGACATGTACATACTGCTGCCTCTTATAAACGCTGATTGCATCATCACTTGCCTGCTGCCTGGGTGCCGCACAGTGAGGATGCTGCACACCTGACTATATCTATCACCTGATGGGTTGCAGTCCTTGCCCTTGGGTTTGTGCTCCAAGTTGCATCTCTGCTAGCAGTCTTCTGTTCTCTGTGTTCCTCTGTCTTTGACCTGGCTTGGCTGACGACCCCGCATTGGCAGACTACCTGGCATCGGCAGACTACCTGCTTCTGAACTCGACCACCACTTGGATGACTACCCGCTTCTGGACTTGACCCCGGCTTGCTACTGCTCTCACTTCCTCACTCTTGCTGTGCGTTTATTGTTGTTTGCTCCAATAATCTGCTTTATTTTACCTGCATCCCCGTGAGGTCTTGTTTCCTGGCACCCTGACAGTACTCTCTCCTCCGCTGTTCTCATTTTCCAAAACTCTTCTTAAAAATACACCTCCCCCCCTCCTTTTGTCATTATAGCTGGAGCCATGTCACGGTCTGGCAGTGAGGACTTTCCCTCCACCCCCGTTACCCACCATGGGTTCAGAGCCAGGCAGCACTCAGTCCCTCAGGGAGTGACTATCCCCACGCTCACTGCAGAGCTGTAGCGTTGGGCCATTCCCCTCCCCGCCACAGCCAGGAAAGCTGAATTATTCCGGCTGCTGTTCCCAACACCAGTAGCAGCCCCACCTGGCATCCAGCAGGCATCTCTGCAGTCCATCTCCTCAGCTCTCGCCCAGCTGCATACCATGATTGGCACACTGACCGTAGCAGTCTCCGACGTGCAAGTGAAAAAAGAAGTCTTAGAGGTGCGCCCAGCGGAGACCCACCCAGACACGGTCACAGCGCCCATCTTGGCACTACCACCCATAGGTACACCAGACACCAGTTCCACTATTTTTCCTGCACACCTGGTTCCTGTCGGCATCAGGAAGGACTTCCTGGAGGGAAAGGATGTTAACCTGGCCTCCCCGCACATTGAGGTCCACAATCTGGCAGAGAATAAGTCCTACGCCTGGGGCCATGGTTCTGAAGGCAAAGACCCCAGGCTCAATTGCAAACTGTCAATCACTGAGTTTGTGCTGGCCTTCCCATGCTTAGGGGACATGTTGTGCTTGGCCAACTCTGACTGGTTGACTTAGGGTACAAATACAGAGGCTCTGCGTTTTACGACTACCTCCACTCATTCGCAGCCAGAGCCGCAGCCAAACTGGCCCAGTTCCAAACCAGCATGAATTGGAGCATCGTGGACACTGAGTTGTTCTACCGCCACTTTGCGGGTCTGCGTTCCCCGCTTTGCCAGTCCTCCACGCACATGGCAAACTGGTGCATCAGCACGGACGCCAGACGTTCCTTGACCTTCCCCTCTACCTCTAGTGCCACTCAAAGTATGCTTGCCCCTATGCTACATCCTCAGGTGGACAAGTTGGGATGGCCTGTCTAGTTACTAGGCAAGATGCCTATCTGCAACAACTTCAACTATGGCACTTGCAGCTTCAACCAATGCCGACTGCTCCACATTTGTGTCAACTGTCATAGAACTCATCCCAAGAGCACATGCACCCTCAAGCTTCCCAACTCATCCTGACTGAGCCAGGTGAACGTGTGATGGCTGGAGTTCTACCTTTCCTCTCACTCGTCATCCGCATACGCACTTTTCCTGGTGTGTGAGTTTATCTCCGGATTCCACATGAGGCTCATCACCCTACCCCACACCACCCATGAGTGCAGGAACCTCCGCTCAGCCTCCACTGATGAACAGGTTATTGACAATCTGTTACAGACCGAGCTGGACTGGGGATTCATTATCGGCCCCTTCGTTGAGTCGCCATTTGAGACATGGAGAGTTAGCCCCATTGGGCTTGTCAAGGGCAAATTCTCAAATAAATTTCGTTTGGTGTACGACTTGTCAGCTCCTCATTCCTCCCACATCCCCAGTCTTGACTCACTGATTCCTTTCCGAAGAGTTCCCTCTCAAGTATGCGTCCGTTGACTTAGCTATACAGTCCATCATTAGCATAGGCACGGTCGCATGGCTGTCTAAGGCAGACATTTCAGATGATTTTGAACCTATCTTGTGGCAGCAGCACATCATCATATGGAGAGATTCATACTACTTAGCTACCAAACTGACCTTCGGCTAAAAGAGCAGTCCATGGCTCTTTGATATGCTCGCTCAGTTCCTCATCTGGATCCTAACTCACTAGGCGCAGTGCCAGAAAGTCATCCATTACCCGGACAACTTCCTGCTGATCAAACCGCCCGAAGAGCCTCCCTCAGATTTTGGCAAATAAGGGTAGTATTCGGCAATCTTAATTTGCCCATAGCGGAGCATAAATTGGAAGGCCCTGCGCAGTCCATCACCTTCCTGGGAATCACCCTTGACACCTGCTCTATGCAGGTCAGCCTACCCCCTGACAAGCTGTTCCCAATTAGGGCAATCCTTCACGCCTTCACCACCTCACGAAGTTGCACCAAGAGACAGCTGCAGTCCCTGTTAGGCATGCTGAACTTTGCTATGAGGATTGTATCTCAGGATCATTCCTTCATTTCTCGCCTCCTGGTCTCCTTTCCAACGCACAGGACCCCGATCAAACCATCAGGCTAGACTGCAGATCTAGCAATGTGGGGAAACTTCTTTAAGAACTGGAATGGCGTATCCATATTCATCTCAGCAGCTTCAGCCTTCTCACCTCATATAGTAACAGATGCAGCAGCCTCCACAGGCTTCGCTGCCATTTTTGTCACCCATTGGTTTGCAGGTCCATGGCCGCAGGAAATCCTCCTGGTCCCCAGGTTCAGCCAGACATCCTCATTGTTTGAGCTTTACTCTTTCTTCATCACAGCTCAGGTCTGGGGACACACCTGGGCAGGGCAGACCGTGGTCTCCTTCACTGACAGCCACGACTGAGATTGTCAACAAAGGCAGGTCCAAGTCCCCGGTCATCATGTCCTTCCTATGCAGGCTGCAGATATCCCTTCACTAACTTCAGTGGGCACTGTACTTACATGGCAAGTGCAGCAGACGCACAGTCCTGCCTCAATTTTCCTTTGTATTTCCTACAGAGACCCGGAGCTGACCTAACCTCATTTCCTATCCCACCTTGGTCACAGCTAACGATGGGCTAAAAGACCATCATCTTCACAACGCTACGCTGCTCATAAACTGGTCACTGTCGCCCAACATGCTGAAGGCCTACCACACCGCCTAGAACGCCTACGGCGAATTCCTAGCCACATGCCCCGGGACGGACAAAGGTCACATCAAGCACTTCCTGACCTTCGTGTCTTACTGCCACACTCATCTGAGCCTGTTCCACAACACTGTCAGACTGTACCTAGCTGACATCCAGCATTTCCTCTCCCTACAAGCCCCTGGAAAACCCTAGTTGTTCTCGACTCATGCAGTCAAAGCATTGCTGCGTGGCATCCAGAAACATCAGCCCGTAGCCAGTAGCAAACGCCTGCCCATATCAAGTTCCACGTTCTGGGACATGTCAGCCATCCTGTCACAGTCCTCTTTTGGGTTGCTCCCCAGCCTGGTCATCCAAGCAGCTATCTACCTGGCCTTTCCATGGCTTCCTACGGCCTGGTGAGTTACACTTACAATGAACACAAATAGGTTCTATGATTTTAATATGTGGTCATGTAGATGTGTGTTTTAAAATATAAAAATATAATTATCAAGTTTTAATATGTTTTGACTAGTTATTGGCACCTTAAAAAGCCCAGCTCTCATTGGATTTGAGAGTGGTTCTTCTTTTCCCGTTTTCACTTACAGTGGCCCCGGTTGCCAGGTGCTACGCAGGTGCCATCTGGGCTGCCTTCAAGACAATTTTGTCCTACATCTGGCAGTGTCCAAAACTCATCAGTCTGGCACTGGGGTCGACATGAAATTCTTCCAGACCCACAACGAATGATGTCCAGTAACGGTTCTGGACCAGTTGTTATCACACCTGCTGAGTAAATCTAGCTCCAGCCCATTGTTACCTTTTCCTTCCAGCCCACTAACAGCTAGCTAGTTCATGAGGCATGTTTGCATCCTCCTGGTTAATCTAAGCCTTAAACCTAACCAGTTTTCCGGGCACTCCTTCTGGATCGGAGTGGCCTCGACTGCCTCCCGGCACGGGGTGTAGGGTTATGTCATCAGGAGATTAGGCAGATGGAAATCCGCCTGCTTTACCCAATACATTCCCAATCCCCAGTTTGAGATGTCGCAAGCCTTCACCAAGCTTACCCAATATATGTCATGTATACTAATAAAACAGCTTTCCCTATCCTGGTATTTTTGCCCCCTTTTTGGTGTACCGACCAGCTGACCAAGGCACACCTCAGGTCTATGTTATGTTGTGAGACTTGTGGCATCTTTATGTGGTTTCATGTCTATCTCAGTTGGAGGGCTCCGACCATAAATATATAAACAGGTGTGCATATGTCTTTAAGAGCCGGTTCACACTGAGGGGATCCGACTTCGAGGGGCGACCTATGAAGTCGCGGTGCAACTTGCAGGGACTTCACATAATGGAAGTCAACCCAAGTCGCTCCCAGGTCGCCCCAAAGTAGTACAGGACCCTTTTTCTAAGTCGGAGCGACTTGTGTCGCTCCTATTAGAACGGGTCCTGTGCTAATCAATGGCGAGCGACCGAGCGCGACTTGTCAGGCTGACAAGTCACCTGACAAGTCGCGCTAGTCTGAATGGGGTCTTAGTGGACTGTGCAAAACAAAATAAAAAATAAATAAAAAACATCAATTAATCCACTCTATGATAACAAAATCAATTCATATATAACAAAAAATGTGTCAGTATAAGTAAAACAAACAAATAAATGAATAATATAAAATCCTCAATTAGTAAGTGCTTATTACAAAAAAAAAAAAAGTCTCAACTTTTTCAGTAAATGTCCACCTTATGACATAAAGTGTCACACAAATTAGAATAAAGTGCTCCAGTGCACAGGTGATATCCTCTCATGCAGTGCTTCTTTCCAAAGCAACAAGATCTCAACGCCAGGAAATATATTAATGCTTAGTTGTAACACAATTGTGAACTCCATTGGCCAGCTCCGGATGTGTATCCAAAAGGAAATCACACTGGGAAACTCTGTCTAAAACGCCATCCTCAGTCGCACTCAGGAACTGCTATTCAAATAAATAGAAATGAGAAGCCTCATGATGCAGTATAATAAATATATTAAATATTTGTATATAAATAATATAATAAAAAACGATTTATTAAAAAGAGAGTATGCACTTAAATAGTAGAAAGGGAGACATGCGTAGTATACATTACAAAGCACCACTACGGGAACCGCCAGCGTGTGTGATGTCACTGGACAGCTCCGCCCGAAGCGTTTTCCCTAAACAGGCATTATTAGGAAAGAAGAACTTATGCCAAGGTTAAAAGCAAATTCTAATTTTCTCACCACTGCGGTCGAAAACGAATGTCGACTTGACCCTAGTAATGATTAGAAAATTGAACAAACGTTCTTAAAGCAAGACGCTTTGAATAAATCGTGTATACCCAGCTAAACTATGGTTTGTGAAAATCACACTGGTTCCATTACCTGAAAGGGTGATAATGAGGGCTTCCAGCAGTCAGAGGTGCTCGTTATTGCAAAGGTAGGTTTGTTAAAAATCTCTCTCTGAGCTATGAACCAACCCAATCCTTCATTCTTCTATGTAGCAGAGAAAGAGAAAATTCTCAGAAATGGGCCAATGTTAAGCCATGTGCACACGGGCTGAATGTCAGGTGACATTGGCAGGTTCAAAAGAAACCAGCCGACATTCGGCCCAAAAACTAGAAGTATGTACTAGGCTTTACTGCCAGGTCGCAATCATAAGCCATAATGCTAGGGATGGTTTCAATTCTACAAAATTGTGAAGAAAATCTAGAGATTTTTAGTGAAATTCCATATTTTAGATGAAATGCATTGGAGTCAATGGGGTAGGATAAAATGGAGTATAAGGAATAAGTCCTGCGAGCGACCCTGAGCCTCTAAATTGATCAGTTATTTGCCGCAGACACTCCACTTCTCATAATAGTGTGCTTAACTGAAATAAATATATAGTGTTGCAAAAATAAAAAAATATTAAATTAATTAATTTGTGCTTAAATTATTAAAAAAACAAATTATTTATATGTGACATAATGTTAAAGTGCCAATAGTGCTAATAAAGTAGTAAATATAATATAATATAATACTCATAGAAAAGAGAAAATATATAGATATAAAAGTCCAGTGTGCAAAAAGCCAATAAACAAAGTCCAAAATGTAATCCTAAAGTGATCTGTGCTCCCAGAGAGAAGTGACCAGAGTGTCACAGTGGACAGCGAGCCGTGCACCCCCTTGTCAATGGGTGCTCACCTCAAATCCTTAAAAAGAGCGCATAGATTGTTATCCCAAAAAGATCATCCATCCATATCCTTCAGGGCTCCTCTCATTCACAGGAGTTGCAGCGTCAATCAATGCAGTATATATGCAAACAAAAAGACTTGCAATAGTGTATGAAATCCTTAAACAATCAGCTTTTATTAAATAAAGGTGGAAAAATCTCACTCACATTTGTAGGTGCAACACATGCACTTGGACAATAGTATCAAGTAAATGGTGGAAATCGTGGTGGTATAGTGGGAGAGACTGCGCAGACTCCACAGCGTGCGCCGATAGCTGACAGCCTCACCTAGACAATAGTGTATCGCTCCGTCCGTCCTTGCCCCTCCCCTACGCGTGACGACACAGGGATCACGTGTCTTCCTCAGGGGATTATTATTGGACGGTGGAGTGTACATAGGTTTATATAGGAATGCTCGGCGCCATTTTATTGTAGCCTCAGTTAAAATATCAAACTGCCTCATTCAGTACAACCACGGATTACTGGCCAAAACCACATCTATATATCCATAAATACCTAATTGAGAATATCAGCATAAGATATGGATATATATTAAAGTTTAAAATAAGCATTTAACCAAAATTTATCATTTTAAAAGGACAGATAGGAGCCGGCTGTCTTAAATATCTCTCCCATATCACCACAATATACACCAACGATATACAATTTCTCAACATTACCTCAACCATAATAAAAACGTACAAATTAAAATGTACCTATGCAAAACATCTTTATAAAAAAGGATACCATAAAAAATATCTTTATAAAAAATGATACCATAAAAAATATATGAGGAGACCATTAACCACTTTACCGCTGAGTACCGTAGTACTACTGCGGCAAAGTGGCTCGTTATCGTCTGACGACGTAGTACTACGTCGTCAGACACTCCCCTTGTGGGCGGCGCTCGCGCGCCGCCAGAGGCTCGCTCCCGCTGTTTTCAGTCACAGCGGGAGTCGGGCCAGGGGAGGAGCAGCGGCGATCGCCTCTGCTCTTCCCCGATCGTCGGGGATCTAGTGTGGAGATCCGCCCGCTGTGTGTAAACACAGCGGGCGGATCTCTGAAGTGACAGGCAGGGTCAGATTGCAGGGTTCAGCATAGCTGAACCCTGGATCTGTCCCTGTGTCACTCAGTCACCTCCCCCCACACACGTCAGTAAGCACCAGGCATACATTAACCCCTCCCTCTCCAATAAAATTAACCCCTTCCCTGCCAGTGTCATTTTTACAGTAACAGTGCATATATATAGCACTGATTACTGCAATAATGTCACTGGTCCCCCCAAAAGTGTCAAAAATGTCAGTCAAGAGTCCGATCTGTCCGCCGCAATGTCGCAGTCCCGCAAAAAAAATCGCAGATCGCCGCCATTACGCGTTAAAAAAAAAACACCAAAAATGACAGAAATCTTTCCCTTTGTTAGTAAACGCAATAACTTTTGCGCAAACCAATCAAAATACGCTTATTGTGAATTTTTTTTACCAAACATAGGTAGCAGAAAACAAATTGGCCAAAAATTTAAAAAAAATTTGATTTTTACATTTTTTGGGGGGAATTTCATATAAAAAAAATGTGAAAAATATTGTTGTTTTTTCAAAATTTACGCTCTTTTTTTGTCTATAGCGCAAAAAGTAAAAATTGCACAGGTGATCAAATACCACCAAAAGAAATCGCTGTTTGTGGGGAAAAAAAGGACGTAAATTTCGTTTGGGTATGGCGTCGCACGACCGCGCAATTGTCAGTTAAACTCGCACAGCGCCGAATCGCAAAAAGTGGCCCAGACGTAAGACAGCAAAATGCTCTAGTGGTAAAGTGGTTAAAAAAATATATCATAAAATGTCATATATTTCATATAAAACTATATATCATAAAATAACATATAATATCATTTCAAAAGGGGGAAAGAAAAAAAAACAAAAACGCATTTAACAATTAATAATAAAACAAACAAGGTCAAATTCTTTATTAATACCCCCTGGATACAGAGAGCCCAGCTGGCTTCAATCTCCCAAAAATGCATGCCCTTGCAACTTTTATTATGCTTTTCCTTGAAATGTAGGGGGAGAAAATGCTTATCTGAGCCCTTATTAATGTTGTAAACATGCTCTTTTATTCTTTCTTTCAAGCAACGCTTTGTGCGACCAACGTAAAATTTATTACAAGGACATTTAATAACATATACCACCCCTTCTGTATCACAGGTAATTAGATCTTTTATTTCAGGATAAAATGGAGACTGCAGTGGGCTCCTAGGGGTTACAGAAGCTATCCTGGGCCGGTTTTATGCCCTTTACTAGCCTGATTTTTTACATTTTTACCATCAAACACTAAACAAAACAACACAAATATAATGTACTCAATGGAATAAACTAAACTACCAGAATAACCCCCCCCCCCCCCCAAAAAAAAAAAAAAAATTAACTCAAAACATCAGCTTAAAGAGAGAGTTTGAGTGTTTCATCTTCAGAACGATAAAATTAGCAATGATAATTTGCCAAATTAATTTGCATATTCCTACTCGTTACTCAATCAACTAATTTGATAGGTAGATATGTCTCCACAACCTTGTGGCCCCCTTGAACACTATGGTAGCACATGCACAGATTTTGATGTCATGACTTGATTGACCATCTTGGATGTGTAATGGAATGTCCAAGAGATTATCTCCTACCCTCTAAATAGAGTGCTTATAAATGGGCGAATATTTGTCTTAGCTGCTCTGGCACAATCATGGGTCCTTTTGTCTCATCACCACTGCAGATTACCACTGACTCTTTTCTCAGTTTTGGTGTTAAAATTCCCAGTTTTCTGATTGGGATAATAAAGCACATAGATGACAGAAACCACGTAGTGTCACAGTGAAACCTGCCGGGATTCCACTCTGAGCAATTAGGGTGAGGCGTGACAGGCTTGTTACATTTTAATAGGTATTAATAATCTTGGGAGAAGTCTCAGTTTTAACTTGTTTGTGTTTATGTATACATATCAACCATTTCTATGCTGTAGAGACCTGCACTGCACAAATATGTTTTGTGTTCAATAAACGTATGTATATTGTTTGTGTAGTCTGAACAGCGTATGCACATAAATCAGAGCAGACAATTTTGGTATAGAAATGTATATGAGCACCTGTTGCCAGCAGAGTTGTATAAAGTACTCGAAACCCATACTTGAGTAAAAGTACAAGTGCTCGATCAAAAAATGACTTGAGTAGAAGTGGAAGTGCTCGATCAAAAAGTGACTTGAGTAGAAGTACTAAAGTATTCAACATTTTTTGTACTTAAGTATTGCAAGTAGTTTTTTTTAAAAATGTTGCTACTCAAGTACTGAAAGTAAAAGTACCAGTAGTTTTGAAAAAAAAAATTGATACTCAAGTACTGAAAGTAAAAGTACAAGTACTGTGTTATGTAGTTATTAAAGAAAGAAGTCAAAAGTTTGAACATCATATTGTTTTTTATTATTTCAAATGCAGCTTTTATTTATACATACAGTAGCATTTATTTTCGTATGCGCTGATAATACACATGTTTTGAGCTTCATGAAACCTGCCATCTACTGTTCTGGCAGTGGTCATTTTTATAATTGTAACGAGTAACTATGCAGCACAAAAAAAAAATATCGGTGTAGAAGTATTGAAATCATTGAAAAAATGTAGTGAAGTAAAAGTAGAAGTAGGAGAAAAAAATTCTACTCTAGGAAAGTACAGATACCGCCTTTCGGTACTTACAGTAGTTCTACTTAGTTACTATACATCTCTGGTTGCCAAATTTCACAACAATGGGCCCTCAACATTAGACATTCTAGATGATACATTTGTGAAAAGTGGCCTTACCTTAAACCCTTCACGCCAACATAACATTAACCACTTGCCGACTGCAGCACGACTATATACGTCGGCAGTCAGCCCCTCACAGGCAAAGTGACGTATATACACGTCACTAGCCTGTGAGGCTCTAGGGAGCGAGCGCGCGCCGCTGGAGGCGCGCTCCCGCTCGTTCACGGACCCCCCCGATGTCTGCCGCTCACTCGTGATCCTCCGGTACAGCGTGAGAAAGGCAGGCGGCTAATGTAAACAAAGCCGCCTGTCATTCTCCCCTGTGTAAAAGCACAGATCATACGGTCCTGCTATGTAGGACCATAGATCTCTGCTGTTACACACACAGCCACATCCAATCACAGTAAGAACCACGCCCCTAGGGACACACTTAACCCCTCCCAAATAAATTTAACCCCTTCACTGCCAGTGTCATTTTTACAGTAACAGTGCATATGTATAGCACTGATTACTGTAGTAATGTCACTGGTACCCCCAAAAGTGTCAAAAATGTCAGTCAAGGGTCCGATCTGTCTGCCGCAATGTCGCAGTCCCGCAAAAAAAAAAAACAATAAAAATGACAAAAATCTTTCCCTTAGTTAGTAAACGCAATAACAATTGCGCAAACCAATCAAAATACGCTTTTTGCGATTTTTTTACCAAACATATGGTAAAAAAAAAATTGGCCTAAAATGTAAAAAAATTTTGATTTTTACATTTTTTTGGGGGGATTTCATATAAAAAAAATTTGAAAAATATTGTAAGGGTCCTTTCACATGGCCGCTCCGTGTGTCCGCAAATCATCCCATCCGTTTGCGGATGATTTGCGGACATTATGTAAGTGAATGGCACTGCGGGTGTCAGCGGAATACCAATCTGCTGACACCCGATTTTCCTCCTTTCAGTTCTGTTCCGTTTTTACGAATGGAACAGAACCCCATTTTTTCTTCCGTGTAAAAGACGGAAAGGAAGGAAAATCGGATGTCAGCGGTGTCATCCGCTGACATCCGCAGTGCCCATAGACATACATTATGTCCGCATATCATCCGCAAACGGATGGGATGATATGCGGGTACACGGAGCGGATGATAGAAATGTCATCCGCTCCGTGGAAAAAAAAAAGTCCCGCAGCGGACCTTTCACACGGAGCGGCCGTGTGAAAGGACCCTTATTTTTGCAAAATTGTCGCTGTTTTTTTGTTTACAGCGCATGATCAAAAAATCGCACAGGTGATCAAATACCTCCAAAATAAAGCTCTGTTTGTGGGAAAAAAAGGACGTCAATTTCATTTGGGAACAGCATCGCACGACCGCGCAATTGTCCGTTAAAGTCACGCAGTGCCGAATCGCAAAATAGGCCCTGGTCAGGAAGGGGGTAAAAGGGGGCTTAAGTGGTTAAACAAGTGGCTGAATGCTTTAAGTGGTTGTACCGGGGTGATGCCTGCAGCCGGTATAGTTTTTTTAGTGCCGATGGCCAGCTTTCTTGTAATAACTACAGATTCGGCTAACCAGCCGATTGACTGTTATTATATGCAGCGGGAGGGGACATCCCCATTCCCTGTTGCCTTCCACATCTCGCCCAGGCTCTTCAGTCCCACCGTGAGGCCCGAGCGACAAGCTGCCACGTGGCTGCTGGCCAGAGACCCAAAAAAAAAAAAACGGAATTGGCTTTGATCAGGTTTCAGATCTAGTAACCTGGAAGCAACATCATAACATCACTTCCGGTTAACTGGTGCCTTAGAGGCGCCAGATTTTAAAAAAATTACAGTATTCAAAACAACCAAAATTTGGCGTTTTGAATGCTTTTAAGTGCAAAGGTGGGATTTGGGGTCTTATAGAAAATCTCCAAAAAAATACCTGTCACATGACTATTGCTTTCACAAGGGATGTGTATATTAAAGGGACAGTGTAAAAAAATAAAAATAAAAATTTAAAGCGACCCATCCCTCCATGCTTGCGCCCGCAAATGTAAACAGTGTTCAAACCATACATGTGAGGTGAGAAATAATTCTAGTACTAGACCTCCTCTGAAACTCCAAACCAGTAACCATTGAAAAAACATTTTTTAAAGCGTCGCCTATGGAGATTTTTAGTTTGTCCCCATTCCATGAGTGTGCGCAATTATAAAGCATGACATGTTAGGTATCTATGTACTCGACCTAACATCATATTTCACATTATACAGAAAAATTGGGCTAACTTTTCTGTTTTGTCTTTTTTAAATCATGAAAGTGTATTTTTCCCCAACAAATTGCATTGGAAAGACCGCTGCGCAAATACAGTGTGACATAAGATTTTGCAATGACCGCCATTTTATACTCTATGGTCTCTGCTAAAGAAATATACTGTAAAGTGTAAAACAAAACGTGACAGGGTGACCGCAAGGCCCTCCCGGGAGCATGGGACAGGATCGATACTGCAAATCCTGAGGCTACACCAGTGGTTGGGAGATGTGTCTCAGCTATGGGGTTTTATCTCCCCCCAAACCGCAAATGTAAAAAAGCCCTTACTGTCCTGAACTACTTTCACACTGATGCACTGTTTACCTGGGTGTGGTGCACTTTCTGAAAGCATACCAAAACTCCTGAATACAGGAATTTTGGTGCACTTTCAGAAAGTGCACCACGCCCACAAGATATAATAAAAGTCTATGGCAAAGTGCAAGCTAACCAGCAGGACAGCCGCAGGTGCATCAGGCTGCACCCACGGATCAATGTGAAAGCAGCCTAATAGTTGTTGCTAATATGCAAATTGCAAAAGCACAGTGTGTGTGTTGTTTAATACAATTACCTTTTTTTCCTCTTACAGCTTCTGCTGTCATTACTCTTCACACTGCTAGAAAGTACCCAGACAAAGTGCACTTGGTATTATTCTCCCTTTCTCCCTGGGACAGGAGCTGGCACTATGGAGGAGGCTCAATGCTCTCTGGGATGCCAAATCGGCAAGCCAAGATCGTGATCAACAGGTGGAGACCCCTGGCAGGTGCTTCCCTGGTTTGAGGTTGAGGGCCATATCAGAGGGCTCCGAGAGCCCCATTTGGCCCGCGGGCCACAGTCTGAGCACCCCTGAAGGTAGACCATCAGCTTCCAGGGCAACTAGCATTTAGAAAGGTTAAATAAACTTTGTACAAGTACATACTTCCTTTCCTAGCAGGTTGTTAGTAGGAGGAGACTGTATGTATTTTTCCAATCCTTCTGTGTGAGCGGAATATGTTACGGAATACGGTTACTTGCGACAAACCTGCACCAAGCCGCTGACAAAGGTTCATAATGGCATTTGAATTGTGACTGCTATGTGGAGTCTATGGGCATCTAAAGACCACCTTTGAAAAAAAAAAATGTAAATATGCATTTTTGAAGAGAAAAAAATGCACGTGTTATTTATTTAATTATTTTTTTTTTGCAGGGGCCCACAAAGCCCATGATCAATGAATCCCGACTGCAATGTCAGGCTCCAGCAGACACTTCCTCCAGCTCTCCGCCTGTACCTGGAGGAAGATTCAATGGACTACAAGTGTGCTGATTATTAGTCCATTGGGAACTACAAGTCATTCTGCCACAGTGGCTTCCAGGGCTTGGAGCTCATTCATTCACAGATCCCGGTTAAAAAATGATGCTGCTGTGCGGGGAAAATGGCTGTGGGGCAAAAGAATCCCCACCGGGGGTGGTTTGAGGGCGAGAGGGGAGGCATTTGTACCATTTTTCACCTTAAATACAGGTGTAACATGGTGGAAAAGCTGGATTTAGCCTTTATTTTCTCCAGCAGTTCATCCCTCCCCAGTTATTACCTTTTCTATCACCTGACCCTTTCTTTTAGATTGTAAGCTCTTATAACCAGAGCCCTCTAATTCCTTCTGTATTGAATTTCATTGTAACCGTACTGTTTACCCTCATGATGTAAAGTGCTGCGCAAACTGTTGGCGCTATATAATTCCTGTATAATAATAATGTTGTGAAATCAATAGAAAGGAATCGAAGTAGGAAAAAAAAAAGGAATTAATTTGACAGGTACAATTCAAATATTGAAGTGATTGGTTCAGTCTGTGTACAGAACGATTTTCTGCAATGGATTTCCCCTCTGACGCCAACATAGTTCATATACACAGAATTTCTCCATACTTCTGACTCTTGTCATTATCCGCAGCAATCCATGATCGGATGTCAGTAATAAGGTAATCATCTACATTCACTGCATGGCCTCACAAGGCTGCTAGATTGATGTATTTTTAGAAATAATTACATAACAAATGTTATGCATGTAAATATTCTTTTTAAATTATTGGTAACAGGGAAGCTCTAGGAAGCATGTGGTGAATATTAACATTATTCATGAAAGGACATGCATCCCACAGCACGAACTTTGCTAATTACAAAATGCATAAGTATTGTTGCATTCAATTACTCATTTCTATTCCACAAAATAACTACAGAGGGTAAAGCTATTCACACATGGAGTCATACTGTTCTGTAGGACAGATGCATTTATGTGATATCTGAACAGTCATGTAAAAATGATTACACAGTAAAGCCGGCCATAGATGGAGTGATTTTCTTTCCTGCAACCCGTGGAATTCGCTCAGCTCCCCCATCAACATAGTGTTGTGGGGGTTAGTGGGGTGGCAGTGGGGGTTGGGCGCTGGGAGCCGTCCCGGCCAGGTGAACACACTATAATTATTGCTAGCAGCTATAGCAGCTATAGCTGCTGGCAATAATCAAATAAAAGATCCAACATGCTGGTTGTACCCAATTTGATTAATTGAGCAATTTGGGTACAATCAACCTGCCCATACATGGCTTATCCCTGCTCAACTGGCCAAGATTTGAATTGTCTATGACTGGCTTTAGTTAAGGGTAGATTTAGACATGCATCTAAATCTCCCTTGCCTCTGAAGCCTGATCCACATTCGTGCTCCAGAGGCTACTGACAGGCGGTGAGGAAGCGATGCAGTGCCTTCTCAACCCCTGTTTTAACCCTGTTTTTGCTAACATGCAACAACTGCGTTTGCAGCACTTCCCCATTGACATAAATGTGTATTGTTCAGGGGGCCTGCCACCCTCCGATCGCTACAAGCTGGGTGCAAAGCGAAACATTGCAGCCACAGCATGTAAATATCCCTGTCCACTGCCTATTGCAGCCTAAAGGGGGGGGGGGGGGTTGTCAGGCTGCAAAAACACAGCTTAACCGCGCATTTTTGCTGCCCTGCGATATATTACATTTTTTGTTTTTGGGTTTATTATAAAGAAGAAAACATCATACCAAACAGGTAATATATAAAGTTGTAGCAAAGACATTTTAAAAAAATCTGTAGTAGTCACTGGCTTTATAAACCCATAAAGAGGAGCTCCAGTCTAGGTAAAAAAAATTGGCTACGGGTTTAGGCGTTGGCATCTTCACTAAGGAAAACCGGCAAGAAAGGCTTTAGGCTTCACAGCTGGTTTCCCACTGCGCATGTGCGAGTAGTGCTGCGCTTCCTGAATTGTCCCGCTGTCTTCTGGGATCTGGGTGTGTCCCAAAAGGCAGTAGGGGAAGGAGAAGGGGGTCGGAAAGACTCAGAGATCACCGCAACAATCCTACCCAGAAGTGGGAGTGGGTACCTGTCAAAACCAAGAACCCACTCCCACCCCCCCTCCCCAAAAAGTGCCAAATGTGGCAGTGCAGGGGGGGGGGGGGTGCAAACAAGCCAAGCTTTCCCTTTTGGGTGGAACTCCACTTTAAGTGAATGATGGTATGCTGGTTGAAATAGGCTAAATTTGCACATTATTTTAATACTCCTTTATACATTAACCTCCAAGAGAGCTCTTCATTGATGTTACATATTTTATACTAATTATGGCTGAAATATGTTCTATATATTACGGTAAAGCATTTGCATTTGAAAAATGTTGTTCATGGCCACTATAAAGCTAAAATAACAGATTCCTTCATCCAGGCTATACAGCTGGATGAATAAATTTGCAGTGCCAGATTTTGTATTCTGATAGCCAGTCTCCGCAGTTGTCACAATACTTGAACAGTGCCTACATCTGATTGGACAATCTGCTGAAAATTCTCCACTCCTTTAACCACAAACTGAATTCAATCAGTAGCCCAATCGTGAAAACGTCATAAAAGTTTGAATGTTTTAGGCCCCTTTTACACATGTACGACCTAAAAGTTGCACAATTTTGCTGCAATTTTTTTGGCCACAATTTTTTGCCACGATTGGATTGTGACTGGGCTTGAAAGCAATGCCTGAGTAATCTTGAGGTCTATGGACCTCAAAACGCATCAAAGTCAGACCAAAGTAGTGCAGGGACTACTTTGAAGTAGTTGGGACTTGAAGTCGCACAAAGATAAACGGTACTCATTGGAAATCATGGGGTAGGACTTGTCATGCGACTTTGCAGTTCCAAGTCGCAAGAAAGGTCGCACAAGTGTGAAAGGGGCCTTAATGTTTGTCATTCAGAAAATCCCAACTAATTTTGCTATGAAAGTCGTTGTTTAGGCACTTTTTCATCTGAAGTGACAACTCTCTCCAAGTTGACCCCTTACATAGAGTAATATTGTGCAGCCAAAAGCTGGAGCGAGGACATGTGGACAAGACGGGCCGAAAAATTCTGGAGGAGATCTGCAGCACTAATATATCAAAAAAGAAGACAAAAATAATTGCGTTAAAGTTAAAAAAAACAGCCCAAAAAAATGTTTTAAATAAATTGAATATAAATTAAAAAAAATGAAAACAAAAAAAAAATAATAATACAAAATTGAATACAATAAAATAAATTTGAATAAATAATTTTAATTGAGTTTTTTTGATGATGAAAAATGGAAACGCATCACAATTCTTACTTACAGCACAAGGTCCTTTTAGCACGAAAGTCCGAAGTGTGGGTGTTAAACAGTCTCTGAATAATTGAGTACTGTCCATGATACTTTTTTATTTGCACTAGCATCCAAATTTTCAGGACAAGCTTTTGGGGTGTGCCCCCTTCTTCAATGTCCAAGCAGCAAGCAGGACTCAAAAAAGAAAAAAAGGTGACAATCGCTTTAAAACAACAACAAGCATTGCAGTTGATGAGCAGTTTATTTTATATAGGGGTTCTAAATGTCATCAAGTTTAAGTTAGGGTTTAGATCTATTTTACCTTGATCTGTGACTGCATAGGCTCTGTACATGCTTTACAAATACAAGTCAATGACAAACAATCTAGCAGTACACTGTTCTGTAACTTTCCTGAAAATGACAAAGTAGACTGTTTACCTTTGATGGTTACAATTGACCATTCTGGAAAACATATGCATGTAATGGTAGATTCTTGAACATGTACTCATGGAGTGTACATGAGTCAGTTTCCAAGTATTCACTTGGCTGGGATCAGACACTGGAAGATGTTTTATTTCCTGACATGTAGATAGAGAATTACTGTCTGTCCCCGATTTCCAGGCATCGTCCCCACTATTTCCCTAGAAATTTGCGACACTGGAAATGTCAGATTTCAATGACAAAATTACATTTTTGTAAGAACATTTTTATTGAAGACTATTGTTTTAAAATAAAATAAGCCTATTATAGACTAAAGCATAAATCATGACTTAATGGGGAATTTTTTTTAAATTCAGTATCATGAGTTCTGGAAAATATCAGTGTTTCTGGAATTATTTTAACATGTTTACAACAATGGAAATATACTTCTCAGTTTACATAATGTGAGATCTTCAAAGGTTGTGAAAGACAGGGTCACATTTATAAAGCAGTGCTAGGGCCTTATTATATGGCCACAATGATGAAGTGCAGTGATGTGCTTTGAAAATATGCATTAGGCTCCACTTGGGTCAGGACACCAAAGCAAGTGAAGCTCAAATTCATTCCAATAAATTCTCCTCCAGTCAATAATTTGGAGTATTCTCTGCAGCATAATGCAGATAGCACTCAGTGGGACACTACAGGCTCCGCATTGGGGCACTACAGGCTCTGCATTGGGGCACTACAGGCTCCGCATTGGGGCACTACAGGCTCTGCATTGGGGCACTACAGGCTCTGCATTGGGGCACTACAGGCTCCGCATTGGGGCACCACAGGCTCCACATCGGGCCCTAAGTTTTATGCATGGTGCAATATGGGGTAAACACTGCTTTGTTGAGTAGAAAATTGTATCTTCTCTCCAATATAAATTCATTCAGTGTTGAATATAATACAGTAGAGCAGCATTTCTCAAACTTTTTCAGTCAAGGCGCCCTTTGAAATTATGGACAGTCTTAAGGCATCCAATTCTAAAAATGTAAAAAACTATTCTAATAGTTTTACATAATGTAGAAGCATCGGCACACATAGGACACCCAACGTTAGAGGTGATTTATTCTTCCACAGCAAATACACTTTTTGCACACTAGTACCTACTAGTATTCCAGTGTTTTTCTTCTCCCTCAGTTTCTCTTCATCACTCAGCTAATGTGATTCCAGTGTTGAGAAGGGCATGGGAGGGGCAAACAAGGATGCTGTGCAGGCTGGTATACATTTTTGGGCAATTTTTAGGCATTTTGCCAAGGCACCCCTGAAAAAACCTCAAGGCACCCTGGTTGAAAAAGACTGCAGTAGAGCAGGGAACAGGCTTAAAGCAGAACTTTACCCATAACAGGCTGTTAACATTTAATGTTATTTAATAAAAGGACATACTGTATGTTCCACATTAATAATTATGTTCCCAAAATTAGTGCATGTTACAAATTGTCTCCAGCATTGCTCCTGTTTCTTCTTGCCAGAGGCTGCCAGTTTGTTGAAGCCCAAAGCAGTCATTTCCTTACTGAGTTAACCACTTAAGCCCCGGAAGATTTTACCCCCTTCCTGACCAGGGCCTATTTTGCGATTCGGCACTGCGTGACTTTAACGGACAATTGCGCAGTCGTGCGAAGCTGTACCCAAACGAATTTGACGTCCTTTTTTTCCCACAAACAGAGCATATGAAATTCCCCCCCCCCCCCAAAAAAATGTAAAAATCAAAATTTTTTAACATTTTAGGCCAATTTGTTTTTTGCTACCCATGTTTGGTAGAAAAAAATCGCAAAAAGCGTATTTTGATTGGTTTGCACAAAAGTTATTGCTTTTACTAAGGGAAAGATTTTTGTCATTTTTATTGTTTTTTTTTTAACGGTGGGCGATCTGCGATTTTTTTTGAGGGACTGCGACATTGCGGAGGACAGATCGGACCCTTGACTGACATTTTTGGGGTTACCAGTGACATTACTACAGTAATCAGTGCTATAAATATGCACTGTTACTGTAAAAATGACACTGGCAGGGAAGGGGTTAACTTTATTTGAGAGGGAGGGGTTAAGTGTGTCCCTAGGGGCGTGCTTCTAACTGTGATTGGATGTGGCTGTGTGTGTAACAGCAGAGATCAACGGTCCTACATAGCAGGACCGTATGATCTGTGCTGTTACACAGGGGAGAATGACAGGCGGCTTTGTTTACATTAGCCGCCTGCCTTTCTTCCGGTGTAACCGACGATCGAGAGTGACCGGCGGACATCGAGTCCGCCGGTCACTCGCACGGGGGGGGGTCTGTGAGCGAGCGGGAGCGCACCTCCGGCGGCGAGCGCTTGCTCCCTAGAGCCTCACAGGCAAGCGACGTAGTACTACGTCGCTTTGCCTGTGAGGGGCTGATCGCCACAGTAAATAGTCGTGCAGCGGTCGGCAAGTGGTTAAAATGTGTGCATTTCCAGCCTTTATTGGTTCAGCTAGAGAGGAAGGCTGACAGAAGCTTTATAATTGCTGAAGTTTACAGGCTGTGCTGCCAAGGTAGAAAAGAGAGAATATCAGGGAGATATAGATAATCCTGTGTAAGTTACAATTTAGATGATCACTCCCAGCAGTTGAACGGATCAAGGGGATAGTAATAATAAAGTAAGAATATAAATCTTTGGAGATCCATATGGGCAAACCACAGATTTTTTTACCTTTAAAAGTAACATAAAAAAATAGCTTTCTGAAATTGTTTCCCCATCTATTACCAAAAACAGTATATTACACTAAATTCCAAATTTACATCATTGTAGAAAATAAGAGAACTCTAGCATCAAAACTGCAATGAGCAGCCATAATGGTGTCAAACATGGAGTGATTTTATATACGATCATATTCTCAATCAATATTCTGTCCAGGAGGTTTAAAAAAAAAATGAAATACTGCCAGTCAGGAACTAAGGCGCTAATTAAAATAGTTTGATATGATATGGGGGGTGCAGAGGAGGCCCTGGATTGGAGGGGGGGGGGGGTGCAGAGGAGGCCCTAGACTGGGGGGTGCAAAGGAGACCCTGGACTGGGGGGTGCAGATGAGGCCCTAACCTGGGGGGCGCAGAGGAGTCCCTGGACTGGGGGATGCAGAGGAGGCTCTGACCTGGGGGGTGCAGAGGAGGCCCTGGACTGGGGGGTGCAGAGGAGGCCCTGGACTGGGGGGTGAAGAGGAGTCCCTGGACTGGGGGATGCAGAGGAGGCTCTGACCTGGGGGGTGCAGAGGAGGCCCTGGACTGGGGGGTGCAGAGGAGGCCCTGGACTGGCCCTTATCTTTAAAAGCAAAAGAAAAAATGTTTTTTTGCATTTTTATTTTAGAAACAATTAACCGGCAATCACGTCCGACGTCACTCTGGTCCTCCAAGGGCATAGAGACGACTGAGGGCAATCAAACCTCAAAGTAATGATGTATTTTTTACTATGGGCTGGTCGGCAAGTGGATAATGATGTACAGCTACATGTACACTTTGTTTTTGATACAAATTAGGCATTTTCATCTGTTATTGGTAATTTGTTTTTTTTTTCCGAAAATATTTTGCTATATGAAAATACATGTTTAAGGCTCCGTTCAAGTGTCAGCGTAGAGATCGCGGGCAGAATCTGGAAATCATTGCAAATCGCGGGACACCTGTGCGTTGCCCGTGATTTGCAATAGCACCCCAAACGCTGTGCGGTGTTGCCGCAAATTTCCGCCTGCCGAATCGCAGTACCATCGCGCAAAAAAAAAACGCGGGATGCATGACGCCCCAAAGAAGCTCTTGTACCTTTTTTGGGCGTTATGCGTCCCGCGATATTTTTCGCGATGTTACCGCGATTCGGCAGGCGGAAATCGTGGCAACATCGCACAGCGTTTGGGGTGCTATTGCAAATCACGGGCAACGCACAGGCGTCCCGCGATTTGCAATGATTTCCGGATCGCGGACAGAATCGCTGTGATTCTGCCCGCGATCGCTACGCTGACATGTGAATGTAGCCTTATGGTAGTCACATTATTATGTTATGTACAAATACAAATAAAAGCAAAGTAATGCTAACCTTTGAAATGTGTTGAATGCTGTTTGTGTTTTCCAAACATTGCTTTCAAATTTTATTGATTAAAAAAAAAAAAAAATCGCATTCCACCCCTCCCCCCATAGAAATCAGGTGTACGAACATTGATAGTCTTCCCTCAATATTGGTTTCAACCATTTATAAATAATCCGCATACCCAAGTGCTTAGTCCTATTTAAATTGTATCTTGTTTAGGCTGCAGTTTAGCTGAGGCACCATATTTTAGGCATCATTATAGCTTTTTTATTATCAAAGGATCTTGTGGTGTTCAGGTGAAAACAGCTGCAACAGCAATGCGTATTTGTCCTTTCTCTGTTTCAGAAACATCATTATAAGGCTGGGAGACAACCTACTCAGGCTAATTGTATGTAATCACTGTGATAAAATGACAATAGTGCACAGACTCTTCACAGCGACTTTACAACTCTGGGAGGCAGACAGCAGTCAGGAGGTACCTATTCAGAGCTGACATCATTGATTAAAGATATAAATCAACATAGCAAATAATTAAGAAGTATGATGGGAAAGAAGCTGAGACAGGAAGAGAGGCCCTGTCTGGGATTTGGCCAGACGATTGTATTCTAGGGCTACAAGCTTACATAAAAATTGTCTCTGCTAAATAAGCAATAGCAAACGCTATCCTTGAAGTAAAATTGGCAGAAAACTAGAATGTTACACTTCAGGAAATTAACTTTTATATGATACTGCTAAACAAACCACTTTAGGCCATCGTTCAGATGGGCGGTGACACCTGTCCTGTGTGCAGGCTACCTCTGTTATTGCGCCTGCATCTGCCCCAAGCTGCATGCAGGCAGCCTAGATAGGTGTCAGTGGATGGACAAAGCCACATGTCAAACTCTGACACGCTGGTAGAAACGGGTGCACAGATCCTAAAGCACGCCATGTGCATTTGGATCTGTGCACCCGATCCTGCCTGCCTGTAAAATTTTGACATACAGCTGTGTCTGTGCAGCTGCTGCATTGGCATCCACCTCTATAAGCTGCCTGCACGCAGCCTGGGGCAGATGCAGGCGCAATAACAAAGAAAACCTGCACGCAGGACAGGTGTCAGCGCACGTCTGAACGAAGCCCAAATCATACTACTAAAGAAACTATTGCCTTAAAGTGGAGCTCCTCCCCCCTCCACTGACACATTTGGCACCTTTCGGGGGGGGGGGGGGGGGGACGACTGGTTTTGATAGGTATCTGCTCCCACTTCCGGCTGACTTCACTGCGGCAGACTCAGCCGGAAGTTTGATCCCCTTCCTCCTTCCCCCACCGTTGGGTTATTCACCAAGCGCAGTGGGCTTCGCGCACGCGCAGTAGGGGGCCAGCTGTTAAGCCACAAGGCTTCACTGCCCGTTTCCCATACCCAAGATGGTGGTGGCAGCACCTGAGAGCCAATTGGAAAATCTGTTTGGGTGAAGACACTGCTGGATTTGTGGACAGGTAAGTGTCCTAAAACTAAAAGTCAGCAGCTACAGTATTTGTAGCTTCTGACTTTTATTTTTTCTGAAAGACCCCGGAGCTCTGCTTTAAAATATACCATCTTCTAATTTTCAAATTTTCCAAATAATCCATGCACATCTACTACCTAAAGTGGCTTAAAAAAAAAGGTTGAAAAAAAAGGTTGCCTAATGTAACCCCCGAAAAATGAAGTGAGCACTCAAAATTTATTACCAACATAATTCTGTTAAAACTTTCATAAAAGCATTTCAAAACACTTTCCAATAGCTTATGATAAATCCCCCAAAATAGTAAAGGAGAGTTCATCCTGTTAGATCCTAGCCTGTATATAGCAAATACATGTATACACTAATTACAGACTACAACAAATGTAGTGGGCCGGACCACAGGAAGAAATAGAGCACTGGTCTCAGTCTCTACGCGTTTCACCAATAAATTACTTCTTCAGGAAATCCAATAGCTTATGATAAATCCCCAAAATGAGTAAAGGAGAGTTCATCCTGTTAGATCTTTGCCTGTATATAGCAAATACATGTATACACTAATTAGAGACTACCACAAATGTATTGGGCCAGACCACAGGAAGAAATAGAGCACTGGTCTCAGTCTCTACGCATTTCACTAATAAATGGCTTCTTCTTCCTATTAAATTAGAGAGTAAATCACAGTTACTTACAAAGTCTATACATATACACGAATCATAAAATAAATACAAGGACAATGAGTGTCCAGTACTCACATACATGAAACCAGAAACTTACAACGCTTAATCTAATTGGAGGGAAGGGTCCAAGTCGCCTCATAATATAGGAATGGCACACTGACACTTACAAAGCTGATAAAGAGCCCTTAAAGGCAAAGCGTGACCTCACAAATTACAATAATGGGTAATAAAAAATAATCTTATACCAAAAAAAACAAAGGTAGTAAATAAATAAAAAAAAGTAGGTGAATGAGGGGGCCACGGACTCAAACCAGTAGGAGAGATGGCTCAAAACATGTATATATCTCCAACAGGTAGTAAGAACTCATCTGCTTCAAAAAGCCAGTAGAATCTGTGCAGTATAAAATGTACTAGAAAAAAAGCAAATAAAAAAGTGTGCCCAAAGTTATCTAGGATAAACAATACAGTAAAACAATGGGATTGGTTTACTAAAGACAAATAGACTGTGCACCTTTGCAAGTGCAGTTGCTCCAGAGCTTAGTAAATGAGGGAGAGCTCTGCTGACTTCCACCATCCAATCGTGTGCAAGCAAAAATTCAGTTTTTCTCATTTTCCTTGCATGTGATTGGGTACTCTTTGCAAAGTGAAGCTTTACTTTGTTTACTAAGCTCTGAAGCAACTGCTCTTGCAAAGTGCACAGTCTACCTGCCTTTAGTCAATCAACCCCAATGTCCATACCGACAAAATAGCGGGTCCGATTATTACCGTTGAATAACAAAAAACCTGGGCAGCCATGGACTCCTAGTATGGACGCTCTGTAAATTTTGAGTTAGGACCACAGTATAAACAGAGGATCCTTGGTGTGGGCACTGTACAAATGTGTGCAAATAAACCCCTCTGTTTTTAATGTAAACTGTTAGACAGGGCTAATTTGTTTGTTTTGCAGGCTGGCTGGTAAGTGTATTGGAAAATCTTTTGTTTGTTCACCTAAATATATACTCTAAGATCTTTGCTGTGCTCCATTCATTCCTAGAGCTGGTCCATACTCATGGTGCCCCAAGCCATGCAGTAAGACCCTGACATAAGAATGAACAGGGAGAATAGCTCGCATGTACATTAGGAACTGAACACAGCTTGAATTTTTTTTCAGCAAAGTGAACGCCAGCTGCTCCCCTCCCCAGCACACTGCTCCAGTGAGCACTGGAGGGGCAGAGCAGGGAGTGATGACTGACTTCTCTTTTAATGTAAGAGCACAGCAAATATTATTATTTTTATTATTATTATACAGGATTTAGATAGTAACAACAGTACAGGTAAAATACAATTCAATACAAGAGGGTTATAATCTGAAATACTTTTGCGGTCCATTTGGCCCGTGCACACCATGGCTTTTTGTGGGGGTGTAGACATACTGCGTTTTTTTAAGTGTGCAGCGCACAAAAAGATAATACAATGTATGTCAGTGCATCGCAAAGGGCTACTGCGCTATAGAATATCATTAAAATAAAAAATGGAAAAAAAACAATTACTGTAATTAGTTTTTACAATGGCAGCATGCATTCACTCCACACACTAACGCACGTGTATTATGCAAAAAATCAGGGCCACTGATAAGGCAGTACAGCCAGCCCTCTTGTACTGGGCCCAGGCCCCATCAGTTCAAAAGGGGGGGGGGGCACAGGCACCTGCTGCGTAGGAGGGCCAGATATACTATTCTGTTGCAGCCACGGTTCTCTTCTGCCTCCCCCTGCAGTGCTATCAGCTTCTCGTCCTCTGCCTCCCTCCTGTTGCACTTCAGGGGGATTGGTCCTAGCATATGCACCCCTTCCATCTGCTGTCTAGGCCCCCCATTTGCCCCTTCCCCCTGCAGCACTCCTGGCTTCCCCCCTCTCCTCTTCCTCCGGAAGCTACTGCAGGCACAAAGGGAGATGTTTAAGGATAGAGAGTGGGGAAAGGGGCTGGTAAATATGTCATTTACTGGCCCCTTCCTTTCCTGAACGAACACAGTGAGGGATCGGTACCAATCACTCCTGTGTCCAATCATTACTAAAGCATGGTAAACTGTGTTTACTATGCTTCAGTTTATGAATGAGCAGGAAGCTTCAGAGTGTTTTCTGTCCATTAATCTGTGCAGCTGGGCCTGTAGAGATAAATCTATGTCCTTAGTCAGTTTTGGCCGGGAGAGGGAGGCCTTGTCAGGTAGGCTGTATGGGACCCCGTGATTTCTAACAGCAGTCCTGCACACAATATGCTGCGCTGTGAGGTGTGAACAAGCTCTTAGATGGCATCACCAAAGACATGGCTTTGTGTAGTGGCACAAAAAATCTTGCATGTTTCAATATAATGTAGAGAATATGCAATGAAAACAAAAGCAAAAAAGAAAACAGACAATACTGGTCACTTCTTCCTGGGAAACTCAGAGGCAGTTTCAAATTCTAAATGATGAAATCTTAATCTGTTTAGGCAAGGAAGGTTGCCAATACAGGAGGAAAACTAAAACCTAAAAGGGGAAGAGAAAAAGCATAGTGGATGGGTGGGTGGGGGGGGTGCACAAAAAGCTTACAACATCTCAAGTTATTTAATTGTAAACTTTCGTCTGTGTGTGCCCTCTTTACTGCGCAAGTGAAAACCATCAACCTGGGTGCACTACAAAAATACATCTTGTTTTGTCATGTTGCTTTAAATGAACCTGTGTTCTCTATAGCTTTTAGATTTGTTTTGACTGCTATGTCCAATATATTCAGGCTTAATAATGCTTGCTAAAAAAATAAATAAATAAATCAGGTGTTGCAGCCTAAAAATACCTTTTTTCATTTTTAAATGATGCAGATTGGGGTGCTACTGCTGTATTGAACCAAGTTGCGTGGTACATAGCCGAGCTGCCACCATAAAACTATGTCGCTTCGCGGGACCGCTAGTGGGGGTGTGCGCACACGCCGACTGGCCATGGGGAAGCCATTAAGCGGGACCGGTGGCTGTGATTGCCGCCAGGCACCACGATCGCTCCCCATGCAGACAGAACTGCGGTCTGCCGTTCTCCTAGAATGTTAGGACATCATTTGCCTAGAGTCCTAGACAAGAAACTGGAAGTAACTGAAAAAATTAAAAAAAACAAAAACAATAAAAGAGTAAAGTAAAAATAACATACCTTCCTATATATTTACTATTGCTAGCAGCAAGAGGTTTAGAAATAATTCGTGTTAATTGGGAGAGTGAAGTTCCATTTTAAAACTGCATTAAAAAGAGCCCCCCTCACTATATGGAATTTTTAAAAAACATTTTTTTTTTAAAGAAATCTTCCCCCCTCGTCTGTTTTTTTTAAGGGAGGGGGGGAGCAAGTACCTAGTTTTGACAAGTTCTCCTCTCCCCCTCCTTCCCCATAGTCCTCTGGGGCATGTCACAGGTCCCAGAAGACTTCTGGACCATTCACAATGTGCAGCGTGGTTTGCAAATGTGCAGGGGCCAGCCAGTTGTGAAACCAAAAGCAGCACAACTAGGTGCCCACAGTTAAGATTCTGGCACCGGGAACCCGAAGACTAGTGAAGAATTAGTCCAGATGAGGACAGTGCTGGATCCTTGGACAGGTAAGTCAGCAGCTACAGGATTTGTAGCTGCTTACTTTTTTTTTTTTTCGAGAGTGAAAAACATCTATAAACATTCCCCATGGCTGTGCCCAGCTCCCCATAACCTATTCTGATAGTAGCTTGCCTACTGGCTTTGAAAACAGTCAGCATTTAGTATCAAGATTTACCCCCCTAGACTTAATTGGCTTCAACAAACTGGCTTCAGTGGCTTTACCGAATCCCCAGCAAATTGAACCTCAACAGATTCTCCCATAGCTACTTACAGGACCATTATGTAAATCTTTTTTTTGCCTGGAGTTGCCAAATCACTTGAATGGCAAAATGCAGGACCAGGCACCAAAAATGAACATATAGCACTTCTTTTTTTACAATGCATGGTAAACCAACAAATTGTTTGTACAGCTCTGTTGAAAACAATATACTTTCTCTTGTCCATGCATATTGCTACAGTTGAAAATGTGACACAGCACATGACTGGACAACTACTGTAAGCAAACCATTAGAGCCGGTTCACATAGGCGCTACCCGACTTGCTGGGGCGACCTGTGAAGTCGCGGTGCGCAGCTCGCACCGCGACCTCGGAGCGGCATGCACGGACTTCATATCATTGAAGTCAATGCAGGTCGCTCCAGGTCGCCCCAAAGTAGCTCAGGACCCTTTTTCTAAGTCGGAGCGACTTGTGTCGCTCCTATTAGAACGGGTCCTGTGCTAATCTATGGCAGGCGACCCGCGGCGACTTGTCAGGCGACCAGGTCACCCCAGTGTGAACCGACTCTTAGGGCATGCAGATGAAAGACGTTTAGAAAAGAAAGCTGACTACAACTGCTTTATGTGGAGCAAAATTAATTCATCTTTTTTTGTTTCAGCTTTTATATGTTATTAACTTTAATTCATAGATGACTAAAGGTACCCATTAACACCAGCTGAGAATATATGGTTTGCAAATTATAGTAAAATAGATGAATTAATGGTGATTTGCAGAAGAAAAGTGGACTACCAAATCAGGATTGCTTATTCGTCCATATGTAAGTACTACATGAGTATCTGACAACCTGGAAACAAAGAGTCTGGGCCTCTCTTTTTATTTGTCTTAAAGTAAACCTGTCAAGCATGCCTTTTTTTTAATTTAAAGCGTAACTCCACTTTTGTTAAGAAAAAAACATTCCCCTCTGGGTGATCTATGTACATTGCAGGGATTTTAACAAACTTTGTTGCTGATTCCTACCTTTTGTTATTCTGTAGAAATTATTGTTTGTTCCTCTGTGCCTCTGTGCTGAGTGGGTCAAATGGGAGTGGTTTCATAATTATCTGTCAGCTGTGGCAGCTGCAGAGCTCTAATGAAGGAAGCTGCTGGGCCTGCATCCCTTTAGACGTGTTCCTATTGGGAGTATCTCACCAAAAATGACATTTTTGTTGCAGGGGATGCCAGAAATCTGACTTGTATCTTAGGCAGACTTCTGGGAAAATTGGTGAACCAATCACACAAGCAGGAAATGATGTTTCTGGGGTGTGGTCAGTATACATTCTGTGTCCAGAACACCTCCAGGTAGCCATATTGCATTGTATTTTCAGAAAATTACAACAGCTGCAGATTGAAAAGGAAAGGTAATTTTTAATAACATTCAATTACAATATGATTTGTGTCGCAATTGTATATGTTATATATTGTTTTTTCTTTATTTGCTATTTTTTTCCCCCCATGATAGTGGAGTTAGTCTTTAAAGGTAGCAGTGGATAATTATCACATATATGTTCCTGATTTGCTATCCTCTTGTCAGTATGGCTATAGCACCCAACTATCCCTCATTTGGAGGGACTGTCTCTCTGTCCCTTGTGCAGACTGGGTTGTCCTTCTTTTTGGTCCGATATGTATATCTCTATACAAAGTGTACTAGTTTACTACCAAAAGTGTTTTACTGCACTAAACATTTTTTTACTGCATTTGTTATTTTCAAAAGCCATAATAAGGAAAAATAGAGGTCTAAAAAGCACGTGTCTTGTTGGCCAATCATTGTCTGTATTTTAGATGTTGGTTGCTTATGTAACCAGGCCCTGGCAAGGACGTGTCCTCTATCTTCATACTGTGTGCTAAAAGGTGTTCCTCTTTATCATTTCAGAACATTGTGAGGTTACTGAGGTATGAGTATGGCCACAATTCTGGAAACAGACATGCACTCTCAGGTTTCCCTAGAAGGCCCAAGATGCATTTTTACTGAATAAGAAGTAGAAGCGAGGTTAAACGCCTACCAACCTGAGCTTATTATGGAGCGCAGTGTCCTCTCTGCTGCCTGATTGCCCTCTTTCCATGCTCATTAGATCTGAGAGTACAAGTTTAACCACTTGCCGACTGCCGCACGCCCACACGACTATTTACGTCAGCAGTCAGCCCCTCACAGGCAGAGCGACGTAGGGCTACGTCGCTAGCCTGTGAGGGTCTAGGGAGCGAGCGCGCGCTGCCGGAGGCGCGCTCCTGCTCCCGCGCGGTCACGGACCCCCCCGCGCGTGTGACTGGCGGACCCGATCGTCGGGTGGAGAGGGAGAAAGGCAGGCGGCTAATGTAAACAAGCCGCCTGTCATTCTCCCCTGTGTATGAATGGTGATCATACGGTTCTACTATGTAGGACCATTGATCACTGTTCATACACCTCAAGCCGCAGCCAATCACAGTTAGAATCACACCCCTAGGGACACACATATCCCCTCCCTCTCAAAAAAAGTTAACCCCTTCACTGCCAGTGTCATTTTACAGTAACAGTGCATATGTATAGCACTGATTACTGCAGTAATGTCACTGGTAACCCCAAAAGTGTCAAAAATGTCAGTCAAGGGTCCGATCTGTCCGCCGCAATGTCGCAGTACCGCAAAAAAAAAATCGCAGATCGCCGCCATTACGCGTTAAAAAAAAAACAACAAAAATGACAAAAATCTTTCCCTTAGTTAGTAAACACGATAACCTTTGCGCAAACCAATCAAAATACGCTTTTTGCGATTTTTTTTACCAAACATATGTAGCAGAAAACAAATTGGCCTAAAATGTTAAAAAATTTTGATTTTTACATTTTTTTGGAGAATTTCATATAAAAAATGTGAAAAATATTGTTATTTTTGCAAAATTGATGCTCTTTTTTTGTTTATAGCGCAAAAAGTAAAAATCGCACAGGTGATCAAATACCACCAAAGGAAAGCTCTTCTTGTGGGAAAAAAAGGACGTCAAATTCGTTTGGGTACAGCGTCGCACGACCGCGCAATTGTCCGTGAAAATTACTCAGTGCCGAATCGCAAAATAGGCCCTGGTCAGGAAGGGGGTAAAATCTTCCGGGGCTTAAGTGGTTAAAAAGCCCTTTACATCACTCTGAAGACAATTTATCCTAAAGGGTGGTTGGATCTTGTTTGTATGTCCGGCTGCTCTAAAGATTTCAAACTTGTCCAACTGATCCTTCCATCCAAAAGTGATCGTCTGGCAGGTGTGTGCAGCTGCCACCAACTGTTTTCCAATCTAGCCATAAATATCTACTTTTCTAGGCCCCAGGTGACAGCCTGGTTTGCACAAAGCAACCAAGGAAAATCTCCCCAAGCAGGAACAACATTTTCTCCACTCTCAACACAATCCTCGCAGTGAAAGGCATTCAGACACGATAAACAGAGCCGGCACCAGCATAATAAGGCTGTATAGGCAGCCGCCTTACGCCCCTTTTACACCGGTGTTCCATCTATCCATTGAAGAACAGACAGCAGTGCATTCCTATGGGCAAATGGATGTAAATAAACTTTGTCCGTTTACATCAGTTTTTCATCCACTTCCATTTCGGTCCATTTTTTAAACAAAACAAGTCTATATTTTTTGTTCCATTGAGGGCCAATTCACACTGATTTGCACTAAAATGTATGGAAAATGCATGTACATTTCTACCTATTTTAGTCACATTTTAACCCGCGCTGACATCCATTGACATACATTTTGACGTCCGTTGACATACATGCGCAGCGTTATGGTGTAAATAGGACACATTGGAAATTATGGTTTTTCAGATGTCCTTTATGTTTTACAGCTGTGCTTAAAGGGGTTGTAAAGGCAGAAGGTTTTTTTTTATCTTAATGCATTCTATGCATTAAGACAAAATCCTTCTGTATGCAGCAGCTCCCCCCCCCAGCCCCCCCCCCCCCCCCCATGCAAACCTGAGCCCCACCTAGATCCAGCGATGTTGCTGCAGTGTCTCAGCTGCCCAGGACTCCCCTCCTCATTTACTGAGACAGCAGTGTGGCGCTATTGGCTCCCACTGCTGTCAATCAAAATCAGTTAGCTAATGAGAAGAGAAAGGGGGTGGGCCGGGCTGCAGCTCTGTGTTTGAGTGGACACAGGGAGCTGTGACATCACTTGGCTGCCCCCATAGCAACCTGCTTGCTGTGGGGGCACTCTACAGGAGGGAGGGGTCAAAAGCACCAAAGAGGGACCCGAGAAGAAGAGGATCCGGGCTGCTCTGTGCCAATCCACTGCTCAGAGGATGTAAGTATAACATGTTTGTTAATATTACCTTATAAAAAAACAAGACTTTAAAATCCCTTTAAACCCAGATCAAGGCACTGGTGTGAATTGGCCCCTAAAAATGGAAGCAGATGAAAAATTGATGTACACGGAATCCATTTTTTTCTTAGCAAAAATATGATTGAAGGGATGATGTTTGTGTAAAAGGGGCCTTAGAACACCAGAATGAGTGATAGGGGGGCAGTGGGGGGTGTACAGTGCATTGGGAAAGTATTCACATTGCTTCACTTTTTACACATTTTGTTATGCTACAGCCTTATTCTTAAATGGATTAAATTCATTATTTTCCTCAAAATCCTACAAACAATACCCCATAATGACAACGTGAAAGAATTTTGTGTGAAATCTTTGCAAATTAATTAAAAATAAAAAAATAAAAAAAATCCTATGTACATAAGTATCACAGCCTTTGCTCAATACTTTGTTGAAGCTCCTTTGGCACCAATTACAACCTCAAGTGTTTTTGAGTAAGATGCGACAAGCTTGGCACACCTATTTTTGGACAGTTTATCCCATTCTTCTTTGCAGGACCGCTCAAGCTCCATCAGCCATTTTCAGATCTCTCAATCCGGTTCAAGTCTGGGCTCTGGCTGGGCCACTCAAGGACATTTACAGAGTTGTCCCAAAGCCACTCCTGTCCTGTTGGAAGATGAACCTTCGCCCCAGTCTGAGATTCAGAGCGCTCTGGATTTCTTCAAGGATGTCTCTGTACATTGCTGCATTCATCTTTCCCTCAATCCTAACTGGTCTCCCAGTTCCTGCCACTGAAAAACAACCCCACAGCATGGTGCTGCCACCACCATGCTTCACTGTAGGGTTGGTATTGGACAGGTCATAAATGGGGGTTTCCTCCAGACATGACACTTGCCATTTACGCCAAAAGAGTTCAATCTTTGTTTCATCAGACCAGAGAATTTTGTTTTTCATGCTCTGAGAGTCCTTCAGGTGCCTTTTGGCAAGCTCCAGGTGGGCTGTTATGTACCTTTTACTGAGGAGTGTCTTCCGTCTGGCCATTTTAATATATAGGCCTGATTGGTGATGGTTGTTCTTCTGGAAGGTTTTCCTCTCTCCACAGAAACGCTGGAGCTCTAACAGAGTGACCATCCGGTTCTTGGACACCTCCCTGACTAAGGCCTTCCCCCCCCCCCCATCGCTCAGTTTGGCCAGGCGGCCCGCTCTAGGAAGAGTCCTGGTGGTTCCAAACTTCTTCAATTTACAGATGATGGAGGCCTCTGTGCTTACTGGGATCTTCAATGCTGCAGAAATTTTTCTGTAACCTTCCCCATATCTGTACCCTCATACAATCTTGTCTCTGAAGTCTATAGACAATTCCTTGGACTTCATGGCTTGATTTGTGCTCTGACATCCACTGTTAACTGTGGAACCTTATATAGACAGGTGTGTGTGCCTTTCCAAATCATGTCCAATCAACTGAATTTACCACAGGTGGACTCCAATTAGGTTGTAGAATCATCTCAAGGATGATCAGTGGAAATAGGATGCACCTGAGCTCAATTTTGAGTGTCATGGCAAAGGCTGTGAATACTTAGGTGCATGGGATTTTTTCCTTTTTTTTATTTTTAATAAATTTGCAAAGATTTCAAACAAACTTCCTTTTACCTTGTCATTATGGGGTATTGTTTGTAGAATTTTGAGGAAAATAATGAATTTACTCCATTTTGGAATAAGGCGGTAACAAAATGTGGAAAAAGTGAAGCGCTGGGAATTCTTTCCGGATACACTGTAAGTTGATAAAATCCAAGGATTCAGATATTTAAAATACCTGTCTTCTGTTCCCCAACATAAAATGCACCTTCCCCTGTGTATACAAAAATCCTTTCACCAGCCCGACAATAAAACGTATCATTTCCATGGAAAGAGTTTTAATTTTTCTACAATTATAAAGGGGTTACACCATATAGCAATTACATTTCCACCTAAAATGATGTGATTTACTTTTCTCTTATGTTGTGTCGGCACACAATGTGCTTGTTCTGCTTGCGCTGGAATCCGCAAACATTGTTATCTCAGCCAGAAAACAAATCACGTGATTACAGCGTTTCACTCTTGGTATTTGCAAAACTCAGTTACATTAAATGCGTAAAATGTAGAAATGGTGACATTTACATGTTATACACAAGGTTATTCTCTCCTGGAACGTGCATCCAGTAGTGTATTTTTATAAGACAGAATAGACTCTGATTAAGCATTAGCTACAGTGTGTATTGTATAGGCAAGATCCCGCAAAGCTTATAAACTTCCACTAAATCATTCAGACCGGGATCTTTATTTGAAAGGCAATAAAAATATGGCAGTGTTATAAGAAATGACTCATAACATTCTGTTTCTAATTAAAGACAATCTGTTTAGTATGTGCAACTCTTTGTTCACTGGTCAAAACCTCTATTACCGCATACAATCTAACTCCAGCTTCTTCCTAAATAACTAAAGATGAGAGGAACCATTGAAAATATCGGAGAATTTGTCAGCTTTAGATTGTTCAAGCAGTTCTTGGTCAGTTTACGAGATGAAATGCAGCTACACCATTTATTTAAAGTTTGTACATGTGGGGTTAGTTAATATGTATCCATAGCCACAAAATTTTGTTTTGGACAAAGTAGCGGGGATCATAGGCGTGCGCACAGGGTGTGCCAGGTGTGCCTGGGCACACCCTAATCATCCTGTGTGGCGCAGATTCCCCCTGTTTAGACCCTAAAAATATTGTAAAAAAAATAAAAATATATAAAACTAAAAAATAATTTAGAAAAATTAATGAAAAAAACTACAGTCACCATCCACTGCCCTACTGACACCAATCTCTGCCCGACACGGTCAGTATATATACACATGCACACACATTTGGACTTTGGGGTGCACACCCTAATGCAATAGGCTGCGCACACCTATGGCGGGGATTATATGTTTTTTTGATTGCTGTCGATGACCCTGTTGGGGAGATTCTCCCCTCTTGTTCCCCTTTCAACAAATGTTATTAGGAATAAAGTATGTGGAGGGGAGAAATCCACAACTAATAGTTCTTACAGGAACAGTAAGTGCTGTTTCAGATAGGTAGCCAGAGCGCAATACAAACAAGTGGCTGAGCAGCATTTTGCCTCCCTGCCCCCCCAGGCATCCACCCTTCCACCCAAACTGTCCTTTTACGGACAGGGGCTGTACAAATGTCATGACATGTTTAGCTCAGGGTGCAGTGTCTGACAGGTGGTGCTCCCCCATTGAGTTTATTGGGGCCACACCACGAGCACATGCAATGCACTCAATTGCAGTGTGGTAGTGCAGCATTTTAGGTTTAAATCAGCAAGTGAGGAGGCATTATAATGCAGGCAGTTGATCTACATTTTTACAGCTCACCTACAGTACAAAAAAGTGAGTACACCGCTCACATTGTTGTAAATAGTTTATTATATTTGTTCTTGACAACACTGAAGAAATGACACTTTGCTACAATTTAAAGTAGTGAGTGTACAGCTTGTATAACAGTGTAAATTTGCTATCCCCTCAAAATAACTCAACACACAGCCAATAATGTCTAAACCCTTAGCAAGAAAAGTGAGTACACCCCTAAGTGAAAATGTCCAAATTGGGCCCAAAGTGTCAATATTATGTGTCACCACCATTATTTTCCAGCACTGTCTTTGTCACTGTCACTCTGCCTGGGCATGAAGTTCACCAGAGCTTTACAGGTTGCCACTGGAGTCCTCTTCCACTCCTCCATGACGACATCACAGAGCTGGTGGATGTTAGAGACCTTGCGCTCCTCCATCTTCCATTTGAGGATGACCCACAGATGCTCAATAGGATTAAGGCTCGGTTCACACTATTGCGATGCGGGAAGGCTGCGAATTCGCAGCCTGTTCCCGCATCGCACACGCACCCCCGGCAGTTCACACTGCCATATGCGATCCGCTGGGGGTGTCAATGTAATCTTAACGACACCCCCAGTTTGATCGCATATCGCAGTGCGATCGTGCAGTTCGCACAGGATCGGATCGCACAAGTGTGAACCGCTGTGCGATCCGATCCTGATGCGGCAGCAAAAATGCCTCCTGTGCGTCTTTGCTGCGGGTGCGGTGCGAATTTAGCCATACAAACTGTATGGCTAAACTCGCACCGCACAGCTGATCGCATGTCATGTCGGAGCAGTGCGCTCCGACATGACATGCGAACCCGGCACACGCAGAAGTGTGAACCGGGTCTTAGGTCTGGAGACATGCTTTGCCAGTCCATCACCTTTACCCTCAGCTTCTTTAGCAAGGCAGTGGTCATCTTGGAGGTGTTTTCGGGGTCCTTATCATGTTGGAATACTGCCCTGTGGCCCAGTCTCTGAAGGTAGGGGATCATGCTCTGCTTCAGTATGTCACAGTACCTGTTGGCATTCATTGTTACCTCAATGAACTGTAGCTCCCCAATTCCGGGAGCACTAATGCAGCCCCAGACCATGACACTCCCACCACAATGCTTGACTGTAGGCAAGACACACTTGTCTTTGTACTCCTCACCTGGTTGCCACCACACACGCTTGACACCATCTGAACCAAATAAGTTTATCTTAGTCTCATCAGACCACAGAACATAGTTCCAGTAATCCATGTCCTTATTCTGCTTGTCTTCAGCAAGCTGTTTGTGGGCTTTCTTGTGCATCATCTTTAGAAGAGGCTTCCTTCTGGGACAGCAGCCATGCAGACCAATTTGATGCAGTGTGTGGCATATGGTCTGAGCACTGACATGCAGACCCCCCACCCCTATAACCTCTGCAGCAATGCTGGCAGTACTCATACGTCTATTTACTAAAGACAAGCTCTGGATATGACACTGAGCATGTGCACTTAACCTCTTTGATCGACCATAGCGAGGCCTGTTCTGAGTGGAACTTTCCTGTTAAACCGCTTTATGGTCTTGGCAAATGTGCTGCAACTCAGTTTCAGGGTCTTGGCAATCTTCTTATAGCCTAGGCCTTCTTTATGTAGAGCGATAATTCTTTTTTTCAGAACCAGAGAGTTATTTGCCATGAGGTGCCATGTTGAACTTTCAGTGACCAGTATGAGAGAGTGAGAGCGATAACACCAAATTGAACACACCTGCTTCCCATTCACACCTGAGACCTTGTAACACTAATGAGTCACATGACACTGGGGAGGGAAAATGTCTTATTGGGCCCAATTTGGACATTCTCACTTAGTGGTGTACTCAGTTTTGTTGCCAGGGGTTTAGACATTAATGACTGTGTTTGGTTATTTTGAGGGGATAGCAAATGTTCACTGTTATACACGTTGTACACTCACTACTTTACATTGTAGCAAAGTTTTATTTATTCAGTGTTGTCACATGAAAAGATGTAATAAAATATTTACAAAAATGTTTAGGGGTGTACTCACTTTTGTGAGATACTGTATAAGCGGACATGGTGCTGCTCGGGTGAGTACACATTGCCGCGGCTGTTTTAACGCATCATGCTGAGGATGAAAAGCTGCACAACCTGTCAAACTCTCCTGTGAAAGTAAATGTGACCGCAGTTGTAGTGCCGTGCTGCATTGTAAAATTGCTGTTTAGTAGTAAAAAAGAAAGGCAAAAAAAAAAAAACAGGCATCAGGAGGTGATAGTGTTGCCTGCAAACCTTCCATTCAACATTGTCTTAAAAGCAATCCATTACAAAACACTTTTAGGTGGGTGGTAAAATTCTACTGAAAGTAGCATTATAGATGCAAAATCGTCCAACAGGGATACCTGTTCCAGTGACAACAGTGTAAAGCTGGCCATATACTGTAAGATTTCTCTTGCTCAGCCCTGTGTGCTGAATGAGGGAAGTCTATTGATCCCCCCATCCACACTTAACAGTATGAATGTATGAATCTTCCCCTGCTTTCTATTGTATTCTTACAGCCAGGGCCGTCTTTAACACAGGGCAAAAGGGGCAGCTGCCCTGGGTCCAGTCATTGTTGTGGGGCCCAAAGCAGCTGCTCCTTGAGCCCGCACTGCCTCTAAATAGTTAATAAGTGGTTTTGAGAGGGCCCAAGAAAATATTTGACCAGGGTCCAATCAATAATAAAGACGGCCCTGCTTACAGCAGGCATCCTCGGCTCTCAGAATACCAACATAGTTGCTGCATCTGTTTGGGAAGAGACACTTTTTGGTTCAAACATTTTCCATCCAAGTCATTCAATTTTCAGATGGAAAAATGTTGGATTGGAGGGTGCTGTCAGGCTCATCCATGGCTCAAATTTTGATAGGTTGATCAGGAGCCATCAGGAACAATTCGACATTTGCTCCAATTATGGCCAGCTTAAAGCTGGGCACACACGGGAAGTTTTTTTTGTTCAACCCAGTGGGCTGAATGAAAAATATATACAAGTTGCCATACTAACACATCCGTTGTTAGTGCCGCCAACACCACGCTGAGCTATTGTGTTCTGACAGGGAGACTGTCCCCCACCAGAACACAGTGATCAGCGCTAGTGGCCATTGGCTGTAAACGCTGATCAGATGCTGGCTTTGCAGTATGTCTGCTCGACAGAAGCCGATTGTGAGATCATCATTTGTTGGATGAGAAGCTATACACGCGGGCCGAAAGTCGGCAGGGTTCTGCTGAACCATCTGTTTTCGGCCGATTTTCGGCCCGTGTGTACCAAGCTTAAAAGAGGATTTTTCTTCCTTGACAGAGATCTCCGCTGTTGAGTCTCAAGACAGGAAGTGAAGAAAAAGATAGCATTAAAAAAAAAACAGACATCCTCACAGTGGTTTTAACCGTTCCCTACTCAATAAAAAAAAAAAAAGTTTTGGCTTTAGATACACTTTTAAGGCATTAAATACATTTAAATATTTTAGTTATATGAACCCAAAGGTTCATGAGTTGTTGGCACAGGGTTTTGCATATCATGGATTTCAATGCACAAATATTGTATGTATCATAAGCCATTGTTCTCTAAGGCTCGGTTCACACTACGTCGCTCCGACTTAGGGGGGCGACCAGTGAAGTCGCGTGCAGCGCGACTTTGGCGCGACTTGCACGGACTTCATAAAATGAATGTCTATGGAAGTCGCTCCAGGTCGCCCCGAAGTAGTACAGGACCCTTTTTCTAAGTCGGAGCGACTTGTATCGCTCCTATTAGAACGGCTCCTGTACCAGTCAATGGACCGCGACAGTGCGTGACTTGTCAGGCTGACCAAGTCGCCTGACAAGTTGGACTAGTGTGAATGGACACTTAAGGAGACAGCATTTTACAAAATGAACATCCCTTGTGGGCCAGTGCCCAGGGGGACAGCAACAAGCTTCAACGTTTACAAAAGTTCTAACGTTATCCTTATTTTGTTAGCTACTGCTGGCCAGTTCTTGAATATTTGTGGATGAATTCAGCAAGGAAACTGTAGAGAGGCAAGAGGCACAGGGGATTCTGAGAGGAGTCAAAAGGTTCCTTGTAGATCAGGAACTTTGAAACCATCTTTTCTTACTCCATAAAGTAGACATACGGTATGTACTCATTACATATGTAGGTTAAGCTTCTTACTACTTCAGCATAACGACTGTGTTTTTCTGGTCCTTCTTGCATTGTCAATGGGGTATGTATGTATGTATATCTATATACTTCTGTAGAGCAGGATCGGGGAGATGTGCTGTGAACATTGACACTTAAGGCCCGTACACACGATAAGAAAATCTGAAGGGAAATCCGATCTGCCGATTTTCGGATTGTTAGTATGGTGCTTTCGACAGCCGACTCCGACATTTCGGCTGACAAAATCCTGATGTGCAGGCTATAAAATTTTTGTTGTCCGTAATACAACGTCCGATTTTCGTCTCATTAGTACAGATTTCGACTGAAAAAAATCTTAAGAGCAAGACTAGGCATGCTCAGAGACGGAAGAACACATACAAAGAAATCCAACACATGACATCACTTCTGAAGTAGAATTCTGTCGTACGGGAAAATTCGTATGAAAAAAACCTCTTCACTTTCCACATCAGACTAGCATGCCACAAAAAAAGGACGACAGATCTTTCGATAATCTGATCGTGTGTATGGGGCTTTAAAGGGGAAGAACTAGGCTTTCTATATTTTCTAAACACTATTTCCCCAACGACAAGGCTGAAACTGCCATATGAGAAGATGATTATCTAATATCCATGGCCATCTGAATATCTATGGGCTACTTTCGCTGTAATAAACCATTTCACACACCTGAGTTGATAGTTTGACATGTGTACACTGCGATTGAATGCTAATGTAGTCTTTTTATGGTGTTTTTGAAGACTTCTTCTCAGCCAGCTAATTTCAAGGTGTACTTCCTTCTTTTATCTCTAAAAGGGTCCAAGCACTGTGTTATCTCCTCCTGATCTCTGATTTATTCTCCCAATCAGGACCCTGCTGTGAACATCAAGGGTGCCATTGTCTCGGACTTTCCCATGAAGCACTCTTTGACCATCCCCAATTTGCAGTGGATGAATGAACACAGACACTCCACCACTGTTGTCCTCCTCTGAATTTGTTACACTTTGGGTGAGGGAAGTTACAAAACATCACACAGTATCCATACACGAAGGCTTCAAATTGTTTTATCAGGAAAGACCAAATCCTCCAGTGAAAATGTATTTGTTTGCCATGTATCCTAGAGTATGTTTGTGTCAGATGAATTCTCTATAGGGGGGTATAAGCAGCACTAACTTATTTCTGCTTTATGAGCAGGTAAAAGAAAGAATTGACAAGTAATTTTCAAACATGAAAGATTGGGATTTTTCTGATGGTAGATAATCTGATTTGATAGTTTATTGCCCCCAATTAGTTTGTGTTGGAGCCGTTTTGATCATACAAGAATACATATTTGTGTATAGTTATTATTTGTATTATTTTACAGGATTTATATAGCGCCAACAGTTTGCACCGCGCTTTACAACAAGGCAGACAGTACAGTTACAATACAATTTAAAGCGGAGTTCCGGGCACAAAATCGACCTAATCGATTTTGTGCCCATCCGCTGGATCTTCTTCATCTGAAAAGGAATTGGATAGTTAGGTATATATTTTTTTTTTTACTCACCTTGTAATTGTAGATAGAAAATACTCGCCTATTCGGCACTTCCTCCCTCTGTGCCCCGGCTCCGCCGTCACTTCCTGTTTTGCAATGGTTCCTGGGAGCTGAGCGTCATCGCTCCCAGGAATCAATGCGACGGCACCGGCCCCGCTCGTCACTTCCGGGGCGACGCCGCATTCCCTGCTAAACAGCTTCTGGGCATGCCCAGAAGCTGTGGAGGAATGTGGCGCCGCACCGGAAGTGACGAGAAGGGCCGGTGCAGGCGCATTCTGGGAGAAGAAGACACGGAAGAGGATGCAGAAGAGGATCGCGCCGGCTTCAGCTGCCCACAACAGAGATGGCAACGCTGGAGAAGAAATTTTATAACTGAGTATTTCTTCTTGCAGGTAAGTGCGAACCGGGACAGATCAGAGGCTAGCCATTGTGGAATGTACTAGCCCTGACTGTCCCGGGGGTATGTTTAGTGAAAAAACGTTTTCGTGCCCGGAACTCCGCTTTAATACAGTAGGAATCAGGGGGCCCTGCTCATTAAAGTTTACAATCTAAGGGGAAGGGTCAGGAGATACAAAAGATAACAACTGTGGGGAATGGACTGATGGAGAAAATGAATGTACAGTTGTTAGGTGGGGGCCAGATAGACTTCTCTGAAGAGATGAGTTTTCAGGGATCGTCTGAAAGTGGACAGAAAAGGAGATAGTCAGACAGACTGGGGTAGAGAATTCCAGAGGTGGGAGAGGCTCTGGAGGAGTCCTGGGGGCGAGCATGGGAGGAGGTAACTAGGGAGCTAGAGAGCAGGAGGTCTTGGGAGGAACAAAGAGAATGATTTGGTTGGTATTTTGAGACTAGGTTAGTGATGTAGCTGGGGACAGAGTTGTGGATGGCTTAATACGTTATTGTTAGTATCTTGTATTTAATTTGTTGGGTGAGCAGAGGGCTTGGCAGAGATAGGTAGCAGACACTGAGCAGTTTGTAAGGTGGATGAGCATGGTAGCAGCATTCATGACTGACTGAAGGGGGTGGCTATTGTGAGGGTAAGCCAATGAGGACGGAGTTGCAGTAGTCAAGTGTGGTGTCATAGCTCCCAACTGCCCCTGATTTGGAACAAAGTCCCTCTGTCCCTCTTTCCTACTCATTTGTCCCAAATTCTGGTCTGCATTTTTGCATTTTGAATTTCAAAACACGGTATAAAAGGAATAGAAGTGGTAAAAAGAAGCACTTGTGGGTTTTGCTAATAGGTGTCCCTTGCTCCCATCTCATAAAGTTGGGTGATATGTGTATGTAATCTTGAAGTGAACCTTTTAAACGTTTTTAACCACTTCCTACCCAAGGACGTACCCATACTTCCTTGGGTTTCAGTGGTTATACCGTAATGATGACTGCACCTACAGGCTTCATCCGGGAACCATTGTTTGCAGCCGGAAATTCTTTCGAAAGCAGAAGTGATCTGAGTGGCTAATTAGCCACTCGATCACTTCTGCGGGTGGCGGAAGGGGGGGGGGTCAAAAACGTTACTCCTGCACATATGTAAACGGTGATTACACCAAACATGTGAGGTATTGTTGCGAATGTCAGAGCGAGAGCAATAATTCTAGCACCAGACCTCCTGTGCCACTCTAAACTGGTAACCTGAAAAAGGCGTTTGAAGCGTCACCTATGGAGAATTTTAAGCACCGTAGTTTGCTGCCATTCCATTTCTTTATTCATGAATGTTTTTTTTCCCCCAAAAAATGCATTTGAAAAACTGCTGCACAAATACCGAGTGACATAAAAAATTGCAACACACACCATTTTATTCTATAGGGTCTCTGCTAAAAAAAAAAAAATATATAATGTTTGGGGGTTCTAAGTAATTTTTGTAGCAAAAAAAAAAGTAGATATTTAAATGTAGGAATGAAGTGTCAGAATAGGCTTGGGAAGGAGGTGGTTAAGCGCAGACTGCAGGAGATATAATTATGGGTCAGAAAAGCCTCTTATGTACCCCTCTCAGATGTAGTGTGACTTTTTTTTATTGGGGCCTGTTTTTCCCTGGCTTTATGGCTAACCTCCATTAGCTACTACACTCCTTCTGAATGAGGGTGTCCTTAATTGGACAGTGCCAGGCTGCACAGAGATAGGAAGATCTCTCCCAGAATACAGTGCCCCCTGTCCATGTCCAAGTTGGGTAGATTGTTTATGTAGGTACCCAACTGTGGAGACAGTCACAAGGTTAGGTACCTGCATAAATATTCTTCCCGACTTTGCCAGCCTAAAGAGACCAGACCAACTTTATGTTGCTTAAGACCAACTTAAGCAACCTAAAGAGACCAGACCATTCCAGTCCAGACTGCTGCTGGACAATGCCATCTCGAATGCGATGTCAGAAGCCCCAGCAGACTCAGAGCTGTCACTCAAGTGGCACTCTATAGTGTTCCCCTCCACTTTTCTCCCAGCTGCTACATAAAGGGTTGTGTAGGGACATTCATTTTACACTCCAGGAAGAGGATGGGGGGGGGGGGGGGGGGGGTTCTAGGGAATTTACTATTCATTTTTCTAGAAAGTTTAGGGGGCACATTGCAAGTGAATATAAAATCCCCCTATGGGCAAAAAACACAAGTAAGCACACTTTTAACTGTTAGACTTCTGAATTTAATGTTAAAGGTTACATTTCAGAGCCACATGTATTTCACATATTGGCACATTCGTAATTTTCAGTTTTATAAATGGTTTTCTAGGGGTGCATTGCAATAAATATATATATACAGTATACAACTGTTTGTTGTCCTATGGACAGAGTCTCCCACCTCAGCTGTAGATCTCTGCAGTTCATCCAGAGTGATCATGGGCCTCTTGGCTGCATCTCTGATCAGTCTTCTCCTTGTATGAGCTGAAAGTTTAGAGGGACGGCCAGGTCTTCGTAGATTTGCAGTGGTCTGATACTCCTTCCATTTCAATATTATCGCTTGCACAGTGCTCCTTGGGATGTTTAAAGCTTGGGAAATCTTTTTGTATCCAAATCCGGCTTTAAACTTCTCCACAACAGTATCTCGGACCTGCCTGGTGTGTTCCTTGTTCTTCATGATGCTCTCTGCGCTTTAAACGGACCTCTGAGACTATCACAGTGCAGGTGCATTTATACAGAGACTTGATTACACACAGGTGGATTCTATTTATCATCATTAGTCATTTAGGCCCCTTTCACACTAGTGCGACTTGTCCCGCGATTTTGGACTGCAAAATCGTATGACAAGTCATTTTCAATTATTTTCAATGAGCCCCATTCATATCAGTGCGTTTTGAAGTCGCACCGACTTCAAAGTAGTTCCTGCACTACTTTGCCATGATTTGATTGTGTTTTGAGCCATAGCCATAGCCTTTCCTTTAAAATCGCGTCAAAATCGCGCCGCAAAATCACGTCAAAATCACGCCGCAAAATCGCAGTAAAATCACGTTGCATAAGTGTGAAAGGGGCCTTAGGTCAACATTGGATCATTCAGAGATCCTCACTGAACTTCTGGAGAGAGTTTGCTGCACTGAAAGTTAAGGGGCTGAATAATTTTGCACGCCCAATTTTTCAGTTTTTTATTTGATAACAAAGTTTGAAATATCCAATAAATTTTGTTCCACTTCATGATTGTGTCCCACTTGTTGTTGATTCTTCACAAAAAATGACAGTTTTATATCTTTATGTTTGAAGCCTGAAATGTGGCAAAAGGTCGCAAAGTTCAAGGGGGCCGAATACTTTCGCAAGGCACTGTATACAGTATATAAACTGTAGTGCAGATACATTTTTTTATATCATTAAAACCCAATTCTAGGCAAAAATGTACATAGTCATTGTGAACCAATAGTACCTAACTCCTCAGTCTTGATTCCAAACACCTTTTCCTAGTCCATCCTGCAGTGTAATTTATCAAAGTCACAATTTCCTCTATTGCCCCATACACACATGCAGATTATCTGCAGACTTTTGTCTGCAGACTTAACAAAACCATATAATATGAGGTCAAACCTAAACATTTTCAATTTGTATGCAATCCGGCAGGCCCTTGTACTACATAGAAAAGGTAAGTCTGCAGACAAAAGTCTGCAGATAATCTGCACGTGTGTATGGGGCATATGAGTAAAGCAAATTTCCCACCCTAATGCCCCATACACACGTGCAGATTATCTGCAGACTTTTGTCTTCAGACTTACCTTTTCTATGTAGTGCAAGGGCCTGCCGGATTGCATACAAATTGAAAGTGTTTAGGCTTGACCTCATATTATATGGTTTTGGTAAGTCTGCAGACAAAAGTCTGCAGATAATCTGCACGTGTGTATGGGGCATAAGGACCACACATTTTCCCCCAATTCTTGGGCATCTGTTCCCTCACCTACGCTGTGAGTTCTCCTGCCTCTGAAGCCTATGAAGTGTCACTTCCACCAATAGGATGTGGACATCTAAAGAAGGACCCCAGGGAGTAAAAGGTAGAAGACGGAAGGATCAGGCCAGTGGCATGAAGGGACTGCGGCTGCAGCTAAATAAAATGGGTATTTGGATAGTTTTTTTTTATACCAGCAGTTAGGTAGAAGGGGTTGGGAAGGAAAAATAGAAGGAAGTTGCTATATGCTGGATTTAGGTTTTAAATGTCTTATGGCACAGATTTGTTCTTTTTGAGGATTAAAATTGCAAAACGTGTTGTCAGCCCTGCCTAGATGTCTATTAAACTAATAAATCCAACCCATTCTCCTAATCTACACACTATAGGGACTAATGTTTTATAGTGCAAGATAATAACTGGGAGAACACCTGATAACACAGGATGTGGGAGCAGGACATAGGACTGCCCTAAAAGTATTGTATATTTTTGCATTTTTTTAAACAAATTTAAGACAATGCTTGCAATCATATATTTAACAGACCAAAAGGGACCGAAAAAGAGAAGTTCATTTTTAGGGTTTACATACACTTTTGTTTTATTGCTGCTCTTTAAGTTTGCAGATGTCTGCCATTCACATTACCAGGAACACTGACAGGATAGACAACCCTTCTATTTAGCCTAACATGGCCTGGAACAATGTAACTGTAAGGGCTCTTTCACACAGGCGGACCGTTCAGATCCGCCTGTCCGTTTTTTTGGCGGATCTGAACGGCCCCCCCATGCATCCCTATGGGGGATCGGATGTCAGCGGAGACATGTCCGCTGACATCCGATCTGATCCGATCCGACAAATCTGGATGGATGGAAACCCTATTTTCCATCCGTCCAGCGGATCGGATCGGATGGGATCCGATGATAACGGACCGACGGACCGTTCCCATCCGATTCCCCCATATAGACGTATGGGGAACTGACAGCTGTGTCTCCGCACACAGTGCAGAGAACAGCTGTCATCCTCCTGCTCAGTGGGGGATCGGCGGATCGATCCCCCGCTGAAATAAACGGAGTCCATTTGACGGACACATAGTGTGAAAGAGCCCTTAAGTGGGGTAGTAGAAAATCTGCCGAAAATTCCCGTCCGAGGTAAAATCGTACGATTTTCGGCTAGTGTGTACACAACTTTCAGCAGCCGATGCCGACATTTTCAACGAAAAAAAAACGGAGGGACAAACACCAAAATTTTTATCGTCCGTCCCCAGACGACCAATGTTGGTTTAATGTGTATGCAGTACGTCCGCGAAAAATCTGGTACGAAAGACCGCGCATGATCTGAAGTTGCTGACGACCCGGAAGTCTGGGAACAAATGTCCCTAAAAAATAAAAAATCGGACGAGAAATTTTGTGAACATTATGCACTGTCAACTAAAAATGGTAATGAACGCTGAGCAAGAGAGAGAAAAATCGGAGGATATTTCGTCCGATTTCGGTCAAGTGTGTACGGGCCTTTAGGCTGGCCATACATTTTACATTTGTCTTGTACAATTTTCCAATTTTTTGGATTTACCAAAACCATATAATATGAGGTCAGGTCTGATTTCAATTTGTATGCAATCAGACAGGCCCTTGCATTACATTGAAGGTAAATCTAAAGAAAATTGAATAAGAAAACTGTATAATGTATGGCCAGTGTCATATAATCATTTATGTCATAACTTATTATTGTTTACTCTTATTACTACGCTAATCAATTCTTTTTCTGAATTGCTTCAATATATGAATTCATATCTGAAGCAGCATGAATACTGTCAATATTGTGTAATTGGAAGTAGTAGTGTGATAACATGTATGTTTGTAAATGCATATGTTCTATAGAATTGCCATCCACAACATGTGGGACAGTCAGGGTCTTTACACCTCTCATCCTGCACGTATGTTTTATCCTTTCAGACTACCGCAGTTAATTATTGCACAAACCACGTCAGGGATGTTTCCGTTTTTGCAATCTAGTCTCAGTTTCTTATCTTTAGACAAGTTACAAAAGCTGCAAATAAGTCGTTTGTGGGAAAGTTAAAAAAAAAAAAGTGTAGTGTTTACTAATGTCTTTCACATTACGCATCTTGCATGTGCTGCAGGGTGCTCATGGGTCTGTCTCTGATTTAAGGGAGTATAAGGTTCATATGGTAATCATATAAAATAACTTCCTATGGGGGAACAGGAGTTATAAGGGTAGCAGTTACAACCAGGCAAACTCCTGGATGTGAGAGTTCAAGGTACATGCCACAACTCTGCAGACTCACATGACTTTCAGTCAGAGTTGTATAAAGTACTCGAAACCCATACTTGAGTAAAAGTACAAGTGCTCGATCAAAAAGTGACTTGAGTGAAAGTACAAGTGCTCGATCAAAAAGTGACTTGAGTAGAAGTACTAAAGTATTCAACATTTTTTGTACTTAAGTATTGCAAGTAGTTTTTTTTTAAATTTTGCTACTCAAGTACTGAAAGTAAAAGTACCAGTAGTTTTGAAAAAAAAATTGCTACTCAAGTACTGAAAGTAAAAGTACAAGTACTGTGTTATGTAGTTATTAAAGAAAGAATTCAAAAGTTTGAACATCATATTGTTTTTTATTATTTCAAATGCAGCTTTTATTTATACATACAGTAGCATTTATTTTCGTATGCGCTGATAATACACATGTTTTGAGCTTCATGAAACCTGCCATCTACTGTTCTGGCAGTGGTAATTTTTATAATTGTAACGAGTAACTATGCAGCACAAAAAAAAAATATTGGAGTAAAAGTATTGAAATCATTGAAAAAATGTAGTGAAGTAAAAGTGGAAGTAGGAGAAAAAGATTCTACTCTAGGAAAGTACAGATACCGCCTTTCGGTACTTAAGTACAGTAGTGAAGTAGTTCTACTTAGTTACTATACATCTCTGCTTTCAGTGCTGTTATATGGCAGTACTGACTGCACCGACTGTAAACTAAAGCCGGATATAGACAGAAAGAAAGTTGGCTGGTTTAGCAGGAACCGGACGAATTTTGATCCATCTATGGGCAGGCTGGTTGTACTAAAGTTTATTGACTTGAGTACAACCAGCCTGTCCGGTTTTTTCGTTCTGTCGTTACTCGTTAGAGCAACACTATATACTATAGGGACCCATTCACATCTGCACGATGCGTAGCAATTTTTAAATTTTTTTGCACATTTGTAGTGCAACAGCATAGGGCAGATCATTTACTTGGATCATCTGCTCTACACGTGACAAACAAAGTAGCTCCTATACCTTTTTTTGGGCAGTAAGCCTTGTGGGTTTATGCAATTCACAAATTACCATGTTTTTCTTGTGTTTTGTCATGCAACAAAACACTTAACAGCTCTCATGATTGAGTGCCATTAGGAATTAAAGGCAGTACAAGCCCTCAAGTACGCATTTTGGCACGTTTTTCGTGCCTCTCCGGGAATGCACACAGAAACATGCATTTCTGCGTGTCCTCCTGGGAAACGCGAAGGTGTGAATGGGACCTAAGCACCTAATGTCAGTGTCCAGAGTGAGTGGGTAAAGTATTTCTAAACCCAAAAACAAATATTTAATATATTGCAGTTTACCAGTCCTTTGCCTGACCATACATAGATCGTTTTTTTCGATCAGCCAGCAGGTTGAACGCATTCCTCCATTCACACATTTGAGGTGCAGGGAGAAATCCTTCCCATTGCGTTATTGTATTCTGACAGCAGGGACTTCTCCCTACTGTCCCTGCTGAGAGCCCCTGCTTCCAATTGGCTGTAGCTCTAATTGAAGGAAAATATTCCAACAAGCCAATTCGAGAGAAGTTGATCATTAGACTGACTTCTCTGGAATGGGAACGGCCCCAGATGGATTGAAATTTGGCCGTTCAGAAGGGAATTTCAATCCATCTAGGGCCGCTCCCATTCCAGAGAAATCAGTTTGATGATCAACTTCTCTTGAATTGGCTTGTTGGAATATTTTCTTTCGATTTGATGCACCTAAGGCCAGCTTTAGATGTGGCGGCTGCATTTCTTTTCTATTTTCAGACCAAGGCAGGCCATAGATTTTGCAATTGCATCCATGGTGGAAGGAAATAAAATTGCTCTATTCTCTTATTAACACGGTCAGTGTTGATGCCAGAATCCTTCTTGCAGTGCTATTGTGTTCTGCCAGTGGGGAGCATTCTCAGCCGGTAGAACACAATGATTAGTGTTGCTGGCTATAGCCAGGACAGGAAGTGTGTTATCCAAGCCACACACTACCTCCAGCTCAGTAACTGAAAGCCAAGACCTCATTATGGGCAGGGAGCTGGGGGAAGAGTCTGCAGGAGCCTGACATTGCACCCGTGAGCCACTGATTGCAGGTGAAAAGCTTCCTGGCCTCCTGTGAAAAAAGTAATAAATGTACATTTTTTTTTTTTGCAAAAGTATGTATTACGGCGGCAGTCAGCCCCTCACGTAGGTCTACGTCGCTAGCCTGTGAGGCTCTAGGGAGCGAGCGCGCGCCGTTGGAGCGCTCACGGACCCCCCCACGCGTGTGCGCGGCGGACCCGATGTCCGCCGAGCACTCGCGATTGTCCGTTACAGCGGGAGAAAGGCAGGCAGCTAATGTAAACACAGCCGCCTGTCATTCTCCCCTGTGTAAGAATTTAGATCATATGGTTCTGCTATGTAGGACCGTTAATCTCTGTTCTTACACCTCAAGCCACATCCAATCACAGTTAGAAGCACACCCCTAGGGACGCACTTAACCCCTCCTTCTCAAATAAAGTTAACACCTTCCCTGCCAGTGTCATTTTTACAGTAACAGTGCATATATATAGCACTGATTACTGTAGTAATGTCACTGGTAACCCCAAAAGTGTCAAAAATGTCAGTCAAGGGTCCAATCTGTCCGCCGCAATGTCGCAGTCCCGCAAAAAAAATCGCAGATCGCCGCCATTACTCGTTAAAAAAAAAAAACAACAAAAATGACAAAAATCTTTCCCTTAGTTAGTAAACGCAATAACTTTTGCACAAACCAATCAAAATACGCTTTTTGTGATTTTTTTTTACCAAACATAGGTAGCATAAAACAAATTGGCCTAAAATGTTAAAAAATTTTGATTTTTACATTTTTTTGGGGGAATTTCATATAAAAAAATGTGAAAAATATTGTTATTTTTGAAAAATTGACGCTCTTTTTTTGTTTATAGCGCATGATCAAAAAATTGCACAGGTGATCAAATACCACCAAAAGAAAGCTCTGTTTGTGGGAAAAAAAGGACATCAAATTCGTTTAGGTACAGCATCGCATGACCGCGCAATTGTCCGTTAAAGTCACGCAGTGCCGAATCGCAAAATAGGCCATGGTCAGGAAGGGGGTAAAATCTTCCGGGGCTTAAGTGGTTAAGTTTTTATATATACTCATATCCTGTTGCATTGCATGTAAATATTAGATTGTGAATGTCCAAACTTAGAAGCCACATTGGTGCTTTCTCCCTAACCTTAGAGTTACATTTCTGATTGGGATTATTATTATTAATTTATGCTTTACATCTGCTCCAGGCACAGTCAATTTATAAAAAGTAAGGCGTGAGCTGAAATATCTGAGAAAAGGTGAATTTTGTGTCTTCTGAGAAGCCCTGAAATGATTTATTACTTTATCTTCCCTGTAACTTGTGCCAAGAACTTTGAGGAAATGTTTCACCTTGTCACGTGTTAGTGTTTTTTTCTGACTTACAATACCCAATCAGCAGTTTAATATTCTTCATGTTGGAGTTTCCAGCACGGAGATCTTTAAGTTTGTATTTGAAGTTGTTACATGCCTCCGGGCATTGTACAGAACACCAACCAATTAGATCTTTGCCGACCTCTCCTAGTGAATTGAAACAAAACAAAAGTGCTTTATAATGCAGCCGAGCCGTCATGTGATTTCAAAGAAGACAGAAATAGTCTCTGCACTCTTTTGCACTGTTTCGCATGTTTTGGTATTAATGACTCCCTGTGTTATATGTGCTGGGCAGTATAGGAACGGAGGAATCACTGTACTCAAAATTCAGGTTTAACAGCCGGTTAGGTTTACTGACTACTTTGTATAGAACACATATACAGTATATGTGTGTGTGTTTATATTTCATGGAAAGGGTTTTCCTGCCCAGCACATGCACACATGGTAAAATATTTAAAGGACAGTCTAAAGCTGGCCACACAAAGACTTAAAGCAGAGTTCATGGCACCTGTGGAAAAAATAAAAGTCAGCAGCTACAAAACTGTAGCTGCTGACTTTTAAAATACAGCCACTCACCTGTCCCACGATCCAGCGGTGTGCTCACCCCAGTTGGTCTCACCCGCTTACCTTTTGCCCCTAGCGCCAGCATCTTCACGATGGGCACCCGGCTGTGACAGCTTGCGGCATCACAGCCGGATTCCCACTGCGCATGCGCGAGTCACGCTGCGGATGTGAATGGTGGATGCAGTCTTCTGGGACCTGTCAGTGTCCCAGACGACTGCAGGGGGGAGGGAGGAGAACTTCCGTTTCTGAGTGCCGTGGTGCTTGGAAAAGAAGTGGGAAGCAGGTACCTGTAAAAATCAGGTACCTGCCCCTGCCCCCCCCCCCCCCACTCCTCAAAATTGGCAATTGTTCAAGAGGAGCGGGAAACGTGTCCTTAAAGTGAAACTTCCCCTTCTGGTTGGAGCTTTTTAGATGTTTCCCAACAGAAGGTGTAACTGCTGAATAATGTCAGAGAGAGTCTATCCCAAGTTTGTCTTCATTAACATACAATGCAAGAAGCCAAGCCCCCAGCCTTTAACTCTTTGTTAACCACTTGCAGACCTTTTGACGTCCTCCCAGAACTGCACCCTTCACACGCCCGCAGCAGCACGCATCCGGCGCGCTCTGTGATCGGAGTAAAGAACCAATAACCGCAGTCCTTTACCACATTATCAGCTGTCCAATTACAGCTGATCACAATGTAAACACAATTGCTGGTTATCGGCATTCCCTTCCTCGCGCTGTCATAGCATGAATAGAGGAAAGCCAGTAACCAGCAAGTGTGAAAGGGGACATCTACACTTATAATCAGGGCACTAATCATCAATGTCCTGATAATCAGTGCAGCCCCAACAGTGCCCATCAGTGCTGCCAATCAGTGTCCATTAGTGCCTCCTCATCAGTGCAGCCTATCAGTGCCACCTATCAGTGCCCATTAATGCCGCTTATCAGTGCAGCTTCATCAGTACCCATTAGTGCAACCTATTAGTGCCCATCATTGCGGCCTCATCAGCGCAAAACAGTGAAGGAGAAAAATTATCTGTTTGAAAAACTTTTTGACAGAAACTAAGAAAAACCTTTTTTTTTTTCAAACTTTTTGGTCTTTTTTCATTTGTTTAGCAAACAATAGAAAAAAAAACCCAGTGGTGATTAAATACCACCAAAAGGAAGCTTGATTTGTGTGAAAAACATGATAACAATTTTATATGGGTGCAGTGTTGCATTACAGCACATTCATCATTAAAACTGGGACAGTGCTGAAAGCTGAAAATTGGACTGAGCAGGAAGAGAGTGAAAGTGCCCAGTAGGCAAGTGGTTAAGACAGACCGGGGGATATTTACTAAAACTGGTACTCACAAAATCTGGCACACCTGTGCATAGTAACCAATCAGCTTCTAGGTTTTGGGGCCCTTTCACACGGGCGTTCCGCATGTCCGTATATCATCCTATTTTTTTGCGGATGATATACGGACATAATGTATATCAATGGCATTGCGGATGTCAGCAGATGACCATCCGCTGACATCCGATTTTCGTCCTTTCAGTTCTGTTCCATTTTTTGGAACGGAACAGAATCCTATTTTTGTTCCGTTTAAAAAACGGAACGGATGCAAAATCGGATGTCAGCGGTGTCATCCGCTGACATCCGCAATGCCCATAGACTTACAGTATGTCCGTATATCATCCGCAAATGGATGGAATGATATGCGGACATACGGACACAAGTGTCATCCGCTCCGTGAAAAAAAAAAAAAAGTGCCGGAGCGGATCGCAATGTGGTCCGCTCCGTGTGAAAGAGCCCTTATTGTCAAAGCTTAATTGAACAAGCTGAAATTAGAAGCTGCATATTTGCTAATGTGGCCACACACATGCAGGCGTAAAAAATATGCCCCTTGTGTTTCTGAATAAGGCGTACTATGCATTTAGGAACAACGGCATGCATAAATGGGTGTGATTTTACACGCAGAGGCACACACATTTAATGCTGAAAAGTTCTGCCATCTGGATTAAGCATTTATAGGAATTTTATTTTATATGCCCGAGGCCTTAAAGATGGCAAACAAAAGAACTGCCTCATCCCACCCTCTACATTAGCAAACCTGCAAGGGCAATGTAGTCTCAAGCAGAAGCCCATCACTACAGTGTGACATGTTTCCACTGCTATTCTCCCCCTCCAGAAGGTGGCAATTAAAATATATTTTTGAGATAAAGCTATTATATTGTAATTAAACTATTTGTATATTCTAGCATAGTGAGTAGTGGATTAGATGGCAAAGCAGCTCCATTACTTTTGCAGTTCTGCTTTAAGCCTTTAATGCTACGGCTGGAAGGTCCTGAACCCTCATGTCACATGATCCTGTGCCATTTACAGCCATTCTGAAAATTATGCTGGCCATACACCAGTAGAATTTTGTTTAAAAAAATTATTTTTGGAATGTTCATTAGAATTTCCAACAGGTATCGGGGTCAAATCGATGGTCGTTTTCGACCAAAGTGACAAGGAAAGTAAAAAAAAGAAGAATGGGAAATTTTTAAGTTTAAATTTGGTTTTCATTTAGGAAAAAATGTTCTTAATTTAATACACATATTTATCCTGACATTGAACTTAGAATCCAAACACTAGCATCGTAATGGAAACAAAAATTTTCAGTGTTTTCATATGAAATTTGTCGAATCCATAATGGTACTAACAAATGATCTGACGAACAATTTTTCTAAATTTCTGTACAAACATTCGAAGAATACTTTGCTGGTGTATGGCCAGCTTTTGGATACTGAGCTATAGTCAACAGGACACTTATATCTACACGATTAGCACTGGGATAAAAATTGCAGTCATTTAACTGGTAGGTTTAATGTCCTAATGAAGTGTAAATTAATAGCTTTAATGTTTTACATAAGTGTACTGTAAACTGTTCTAATTATTCTGTTTATATGTCGAGGAACAGGGTCCGTGCTAATACTAATTAGTTAGATAATTCATTTGTAAATCAATTTAAATTAAGTAAATGAATGTATTTTCCCTGAACTTGTGGTACCTTCATTGAAATTCATGGGACCTAGTTACAAATGGCTCCTTTAAGCTCCCAAAAAAGAAACAGCAAAGAATCTCTAATTCACGGTTTAATGCACTAGGCAAATGATATGAGTTGAGGTAGCCAAAAAAAAAATCAATAAAACAAGGATGCCATTAATCATGGTGGCACCAGTCTCGGAAGCCATGCTGGGCACTGAAATTTGTATTGCCATGGCCCTTTCTCTGGGGTGATCAGACAGACTAAGACGTGTTAACATAGCATTCTGAATACCAATGAGGTTGTAATACAATACTTGAAAGGAATGTCATTGGTTTTACTATATAGAAACATTGTAGTGAGGAGCAGCTTGGGCATTTTATTGTTTCGCATTTGATTTCACTAAATAGAACTATTTAGTACTATAGTATTTATTGACAATGCTTTATTAAAAATTTTATAATTTTTTTAAAATTTAAATATAATACAATAAAAATAAAAAAAAATGATGTTTATTTGAGCTCAAATTAATTTCATTTAAAATAAAGTGCAGCGCAATCCTATGTTTACACATTAAACAGTAATGGATGTATACATTGTATATTACATATACAAGCGCAAAAAGAAATAATAGGCGAAAAAGAGAAAAAAAGTCATTCCTTATGGGTGATGAAAGCAGAGACCCGAAACAAGCTGGCATAGGCTCCAGAATGATGTAAACTTAGGTGCTCATATCTTCCCACCACCAGACATTCTCTGCCTCTCACCTTAAAACACAGACCCTACAGGGCCAATCAGCATTGAGTATCCAGACCAATCTCCACTGGTAACAGACACAGGGCCAGTCAGCAGTATCCAAAAATCAATAGGATCTCAGATTCTCCACCTTGAGTAAATGGCTACCCTGGAAATCCCCTCCGTACACTACAGTGACAGTCCCCATGACTGGCAATTGTGTGTTGTATAACTATAGGGTGCACAGATACCAGCTCATCTAATTTTGTATGTATCAATTTTGTTAACTTGCATTGACTTACATAATACTAATATAGTTTTACAGAGGTTGTGGGACCATTCACGTCAGTCCCTGTTGCAGAGCTGCTTACGGACTAAAATTGGCCATACACTTGTAGAATTTTGGTTGACATTTTTTGTGTTGAGAACGTGTGTTTGATTTTCTAGTCCTTAGTGGGGTTAAACAGATGTTCGTTTTTGCTTGCAGTGATATGAAAATTCGAAGAAGCAGGATGACAATATTTTCTTGCATGAACAAATTTCTAACAGTATATGTGGTTTTTGTTTCGGAAAGTCTACTCATTCCAAAACCAAATGGTAAAAGCAATTCAAATTTTGAAAGACATTTATCAAGTCACTGAGAATGTTCATATGAATGTTTATTAGAAAATCTACTAGTGCTTGGCCAACTTCTGAAACCCATCTTTGTCAAAGAAAACACACAGTAAAGCTAACCACATACATTGGACAATGCCTATCTAAATCTAAGGCTCGGTTCACATTTATGCTATGCGGGAAGGCTGCGAATTCGCAGCCTGTTCCCGCATCGCACACGCACCCCCGGCAGTTCACACTGCCATATGCGATACGCTGGGGGTGTCAATGTAATCTTAACGACACCCCCAGTTTGATCGCATATCGCAGTGCGATCGTGCAGTTCGCACAGGAGCGGATCGCACAAGTGTGAACCGCTGTGCGATCCGATCCTGATGTGGCTGCAAAAATGCCTCCTTTGCGTGTTTGCTCCGGGTGCGATGCGAATTTAGCCATACAAACTGTATGGCTAAACTCGCACCGCACAGCTGATCGCATGTAATGTCGGAGCAGTGCGCTCCGACATTACATGCGAACCCGGCACTCGCAGAAGTGTGAACCGGGGCTGAATGTTGCATGTTCACAAAAAGTACTGGTTTACTTTAGGCTTCTTTTATTATTGTATTCTGATCCTGGTGACATCTGTGCCCTGCAGTGCTGTGTATTGGGATAAATAGTACTGGTGCTTTTTTATGGTGCGTTTTTGACCCCACAGACTTTAATGACAGTGTAAAAAAACACATGTAACATACATTTTCATGTATTAAAGTGCATGAAAACAAGCCCCCACCTCTAAGCAACCTGTACATTTTTTGACTTTCATTGGCCTAACATGCATGATAACACATGAAAAACACATAAAAGGCATCCATTGAAATGCGCATCAATACACATTAAAAATGCTTGAAAAATGCACGTAATCGCGGACGCAAAAGTGTGAACCCAGCCTAAAGCCTAGTACACAACGCAACGAATTTCCGCCGACCGGTCGTCCATTTTCCCTGTCGAAATCTGTACTGACTGCACGAAAATCGGACATGTTTTGACGGAGGACAAAAATTTTATAGCCTGCACACCAGATTTTTTTCGGCCGAAAAGTCAGAGTCGGTTGTCGGAAGGATCATACTAACAAGCCGAAAATCGGCAGATCGGTCGTCGGACGAAAATTCCCGGCCGAATTTCGACTCGTGTGTACAGGCCTTAAAAGTAGGTCTCCAGCGTGGTTGAATGGAGAAGGAAGGGTTAGAACTTCTGTCCAGTTTCTACTTCTGCCTCTGTTCACTCACACCAGGACATTGCTGTAATCTGAATTTCCTGTGTCTGGAGTGCATTCTCTGTGTGTTACTTTGGGGAATCCACTAGGGACTGGTAATAGTGTCCCTACAATGAACTTCACAGAGACAAAACAGGAAGTTGAGCTGACATTAATGCTGTGATGGTGAAGGGGACAGGAAGAGAGGGGCAACGCTCTCAAGGCAGCCAATATAATCATCATTTTTTTTTCAACATGCTGGTTAAAAACAAAAATGTGATTCCCTACACCAGTGATGGCGAACCTTGGCACCTCAGATGTTTTTAAACAAATTTCCCATGATGCTCAACTACACTGCAGAGTACATGAGCATCATGGGAAATGAAGTTCCAAAACATCTGGAGTGCCAAGGTTCACTATCACTGCCCTACACCCACACATTCAATATGGAAATCCTCCCGTGGTGCTGTTGTGTTCCGATGGTGGGGAGCCTTCCCTGCCATCAGAATTCAATGATCAATGCCACTGGCGATAGCTGGCAGACTGATCAATCGAGAGAAACACAAAAGGCTGGATGTACAGAAGTTGATTGGTAGATGGACTTCTGTACAACCAGGGTTCCCATACATGGATTGACATTTTGAGATACATAACAATGCAACCCGAAAAAGGATTGAAACCTTCCCCAGGCTGGCTACAATGATTAAAAATGTTAGTTTTAGTTGAAGTTATACTTCAGAGAAAAAAAAGAAAAAAGTTGTAGTTGAAGTTTTACTTCAGAGAAAATCGTCACTCACTATGGGGTTAGTAGACAATATCTCAGACTCCCCAGAAACCGTAGAGCACTTGTAAAGTTTCAGGGCTAATTTACTGAACCTGCTGAAAGCATTGGTCTATTTTAGTTTCAGTTTAAATGCTTAAAGTGATATTAAAGTCTTGTTTTTTTTTTGTATGGTTTAAAAATAACAACCATATTATAATTACCTCCTCTGTGCAGTTGGTTTTGCACAGAGCAGCCATGATCCTCCTCTTCTCGGGTCCCTCGTTGGTGCTCCTGGCCCCTCCCTCCTGCCAAGTGCCCCCAAAGCAAGCAGCTCGGCCCTGCCCCCCCTCTCTCCTCACTGACTCACCTACTCTCTCAGGCTCACTGACTTTGATTGGCAGCAGCGGGAGCCAGTGGCACCTGCTGCTGGCTCAGCCAATGAGAAGGGAAAGTCTCTGGACAGCCGAGGCTCTGGTGTAACTGGCTCTGGATCAAGATGGGTCTCAGGTAAGTATTGGGGGGAGGGGCGAGGGGGCTGACACAGAAGGTTTTTTACCTTAAAGTGGTAGTAAACTCTGTTTTATCACTTATACCTACAGGAAAGCCTATAATAGGGCTTCCTTGTAGGTACTGTGAATATCTCCTAAACTTGCACTGTTTAGGAGATATTCATGTAAATCTGGCAAAACTGATGTTTTTAACAGTCAGGTACTAGCTGTCAAGTTCCAGTGTTCAGGAGAGGTTTGCAAACTTCCGTGTACATGAAATCTAAGTGTTCTTAAATGTGGTGGCTTAATTAATCTTCTTCTAAGGCTTGTTCCTTTTTTTACACACTTCCTGTTCTAGGGTGACAACCAGTGGCGGCCCGTGCATAGGGGGCGCCAGGGCGCCGCCCCCCCTACCCCTAAAAAAAAAAGAAAAAAAAAAACGAAAAAAAAAAAAAAACAAAACGAACAAATAAAGTTGTTCAAAAAAAAAATTGGGTTCGCCGGCCTGAACCCAAGGAACTGGTGGCTGGGGGGGGGGTGGGGTTACCTCCCAGAAGAGGCGCCGATTGGCTGCCTTCTGGGGAGGTAGGGGGGTATCCTGGGCGCAAGTCTTTGCGGTTGGACACCCCCACTTTCTGATATCCTGGCTGTGATTGGTCCAGTCTACAACCTGGACCAATCATCATCCAGGATATCACTGACGTCGCAATGGGGGCGGTGCCGGTGCGTGCGTCAATCACTCACCGTCACCGCCGCTCAGAGAAGAGGAGAGGCCGCCCGCCGGTTCCCGCCGCCGAGACGACGAGGGAGAAGGACCCGCCGCAGAAGAGGAGGAAGAAGCTGAGCCGCGCCGCCGCCAGGTAAGTTTGAACGGAGCACGCACGCTGACACTCTGCAATCATTGGGGACAATGCTGTGGCGCTCTGCAATCATTGGGGACAATGCTGTGGCGCTCTGCAATCATTGGGGGACAATGCTGTGGCACTCTGCAATCATTGGGGTACAATGCTGTGGCGCTCTGCAATCATTGGGGACAATGCTGTGGCGCTCTGCAATCATTGGGGAAAAATGCTGTGGCGCTCTGCAATCATTGGGGGACAATGCTGTGGCACTCTGCAATCATTGGGGGACAATGCTGTGGCGCTCTACAATCATTGGGGACAATGCTGTGTCACTCTGCAATCATTGGGGACAATGCTGTGGCACTCTGCAATCATTGGGGACAATGCTGTGGCACTCTGCAATCATTGGGGGACAATGCTGTGTCACTCTGCAATCATTGGGGACAATGCTGTGGCACTCTGCAATCATTGGGGTACAATGCTGTGGGCACTCTGCAATCATTGGGGTACAATGCTGTGGCACTCTGCAATCATTGGGGGACAATGCTGTGGCACTCTGCAATCATTGGGGTACAATGCTGTGGGCACTCTGCAATCATTGGGGGACAATGCTGTGGCACTCTGCAATCATTGGGGTACAATGCTGTGGGCACTCTGCAATCATTGGGGGACAATGCTGTGGCACTCTGCAATCATTGGGGGACAATGCTGTGGGCACTCTGCAATCATTGGGGTACAATGCTGTGGGCACTCTGCAATCATTGGGGTACAATGCTGTGGCACTCTGCAATCATTGGGGGACAATGCTGTGGCACTCTGCAATCATTGGGGTACAATGCTGTGGCGCTCTGCAATCATTGGGGACAATGCTGTGGCGCTCTGCAATCATTGGGGACAATGCTGTGGCACTCTGCAATCATTGGGGGACAATGCTGTGTCACTCTGCAATCATTGGGGACAATGCTGTGGCACTCTGCAATCATTGGGGGACAATGCTGTGGCACTCTGCAATCATTGGGGGACAATGCTGTGGCACTCTGCAATCATTGGGGTACAATGCTGTGGCGCTCTGCAATCATTGGGGACAATGCTGTGGCGCTCTGCAATCATTGGGGACAATGCTGTGGCACTCTGAAATCATTGGGGTACAATGCTGTGGGCACTCTGCAATCATTGGGGGACAATGCTGTGGGCACTCTGCAATCATTGGGGACAATGCTGTGGCGCTCTGCAATCATTGGGGGACAATGCTGTGGCGCTCTGCAATCATTGGGGGACAATGCTGTGGCACTCTGCAATCATTGGGGTACAATGCTGTGGCGCTCTGCAATCATTGGGGACAATGCTGTGGCACTCTGCAATCATTGGGGGACAATGCTGTGTCACTCTGCAATCATTGGGGACAATGCTGTGCCACTCTGCAATCATTGGGGTACAATGCTGTGGGCACTCTGCAATCATTGGGGGACAATGCTGTGGGCACTCTGCAATCATTGGGGACAATGCTGTGGCGCTCTGCAATCATTGGGGGACAATGCTGTGGCACTCTGCAATCATTGGGGGACAATGCTGTGGCACTCTGCAATCATTGGGGGACAATGCTGTGGCACTCTGCAATCATTGGGGGACAATGCTGTGGCACTCTGCAATCATTGGGGTACAATGCTGTGGCGCTCTGCAATCATTGGGGACAATGCTGTGGCGCTCTGCAATCATTGGGGACAATGCTGTGGCGCTCTGCAATCATTGGGGGACAATGCTGTGGCACTCTGCAATCATTGGGGGACAATGCTGTGGCGCTCTGCGATCATTGGGGTACAATGCTGTGGCGCTCTGCAATCATTGGGGACAATGCTGTGTCACTCTGCAATCATTGGGGACAATGCTGTGGCACTCTGCAATCATTGGGGACAATGCTGTGGCACTCTGCAATCATTGGGGGACAATGCTGTGTCACTCTGCAATCATTGGGGACAATGCTGTGGCACTCTGCAATCATTGGGGTACAATGCTGTGGCACTCTGCAATCATTGGGGGACAATGCTGTGGGCACTCTGCAATCATTGGGGTACAATGCTGTGGGCACTCTGCAATCATTGGGGGACAATGCTGTGGCACTCTGCAATCATTGGGGTACAATGCTGTGGGCACTCTGCAATCATTGGGGGACAATGCTGAGGCACTCTGCAATCATTGGGGGACAATGCTGTGGGCACTCTGCAATCATTGGGGTACAATGCTGTGGCACTCTGCAATCATTGGGGGACAATGCTGTGGCACTCTGCAATCATTGGGGTACAATGCTGTGGCACTCTGCAATCATTGGGGGACAATGCTGTGGCACTCTGCAATCATTGGGGGACAATGCTGTGGGCACTCTGCAATCATTGGGGGACAATGCTGTGGGCACTCTGCAATCATTGGGGTACAATGCTGTGGCGCTCTGCAATCATTGGGGACAATGCTGTGGCGCTCTGCAATCATTGGGGGACAATGCTGTGGCACTCTGCAATCATTGGGGGACAATGCTGTGGCACTCTGCAATCATTGGGGTACAATGCTGTGGCGCTCTGCAATCATTGGGGACAATGCTGTGGCGCTCTGCAATCATTGGGGACAATGCTGTGGCACTCTGCAATCATTGGGGGACAATGCTGTGGCGCTCTGCAATCATTGGGGTACAATGCTGTGGCGCTCTGCAATCATTGGGGACAATGCTGTGGCGCTCTGCAATCATTGGGGACAATGCTGTGTCACTCTGCAATCATTGGGGACAATGCTGTGGCACTCTGCAATCATTGGGGACAATGCTGTGGCACTCTGCAATCATTGGGGGACAATGCTGTGTCACTCTGCAATCATTCGGGACAATGCTGTGGCACTCTGCAATCATTGGGGTACAATGCTGTGGCACTCTGCAATCATTGGGGGACAATGCTGTGGGCACTCTGCAATCATTGGGGTACAATGCTGTGGGCACTCTGCAATCATTGGGGGACAATGCTGTGGCACTCTGCAATCATTGGGGTACAATGCTGTGGGCACTCTGCAATCATTGGGGGACAATGCTGTGGCACTCTGCAATCATTGGGGGACAATGCTGTGGGCACTCTGCAATCATTGGGGTACAATGCTGTGGGCACTCTGCAATCATTGGGGGACAATGCTGTGTCACTCTGCAATCATTGGGGACAATGCTGTGGCACTCTGCAATCATTGGGGTACAATGCTGTGGGCACTCTGCAATCATTGGGGGACAATGCTGTGGGCACTCTGCAATCATTGGGGACAATGCTGTGGCGCTCTGCAATCATTGGGGGACAATGCTGTGGCGCTCTGCAATCATTGGGGGACAATGCTGTGGCACTCTGCAATCATTGGGGGACAATGCTGTGGCACTCTGCAATCATTGGGGGACAATGCTGTGGCACTCTGCAATCATTGGGGGACAATGCTGTGTCACTCTGCAATCATTGGGGTACAATGCTGTGGGCACTCTGCAATCATTGGGGTACAATGCTGTGGCGCTCTGCAATCATTGGGGACAATGCTGTGGCGCTCTGCAATCATTGGGGACAATGCTGTGGCGCTCTGCAGTGATTGGGGACAATGCTGTGGCGCTCTGCATTGAAAGGGGCTCGCACGCTGAACTCTGCATTGTGGGGGCACAGCACAGTGTTCATTGCATTGAAGGGGGCACAGCACAGTTGCATTGAAAGGGGCATGCACGCTGAACTCTGCATTGTGGGGGCACAGCACAGTGTTCATTGCATTGAAGGGGGCACAGCACAGTTGCATTGAAGGGGGCACAGCACAGTTGCATTGAAGGGGGCATGCACGCTGAACTCTGCATTGTGGGGGCACAGCACAGTGTTCATTGCATTGAAGGGGGCACAGCACAGTTGCATTGAAGGGGGCACAGCACAGTGTTCATTGCATTGAAGGGGGCACAGCACAGTTGCATTGAAGGGGGCACAGCACAGTTGCATTGAAGGGGGCATGCACGCTGAACTCTGCATTGTTGGGGCACAGCACAGAGTTCATTGCATTGAAGGGGGCACAGTGTTTATTGCATTGAAGGGGGCACAGCACAGTGTTTATTGCATTGAAGGGGGCACAGCACAGTGTTTATTGCATTGAAGGGGGCACAGCACAGTGTTCATTGCATTGTGGGGGCACAGCGCAGTGTTTATTGCATTGAAGGGGGCACAGCACAGTGTTTATTGCATTGAAGGGGGCACAGCACAGTGTTGCATTGAAGGGGGCATGCACGCTGAACTCTGCATTGTTGGGGCACAGCACAGTGTTCATTGCATTGAAGGGGGCACAGCACAGTGTTTATTGCATTGAAGGGGGCACAGCACAGTGTTGCATTGAAGGGGGCACAGCACAGTGTTTATTGCATTGAAGGGGGCACAGCACAGTGTTTATTGCATTGAAGGGGGCACAGCACATTGTTCATTGCATTGAAGGGGGCACAGCACAGTTGCATTGAAGGGGGCATGCACGCTGAACTCTGCATTGTGGGGGCACAGCACAGTGTTTATTGCATTGAAGGGGGCACAGCACAATGTTCATTGCATTGAAGGGGGCACGCACGCTGAACTCTGTATTGAAGGGGGCATGTACACTGGTCTCTGCATTGAAAGGGGGCATGTACGCTGGTCACTGCATTGAAAGGGGGCATATACCATCTCCTGTACCATGACCTGTGACATGCCTATACCATATCTGTGACATGCCTATACCATATCTGTGCCATGCCTGTACCATCACCTGTGCCATGCCTGTACCATCACCTGTGCCATGCCTGTACCATCACCTGTGCCATGCCTGTACCATCACGTATGCCATGCCTGTACCATGACTTCAAAGTCACGCAATTTTTTACTGCGTTTTTTGACGCGAAGCAATACCTATTACATTTTTCTTTTTGCGCCCCCCCAAAAATTTTGAGCACCAGCCGCCACTGGTGACAACATTCATTTTATATACTATATGAAGGAGCAACGTCTTCACCCTAGGGCAGGACTACAGAACGCCTCTGCTTTCCTCCTTTCCATAACATGGTGAAGAAGGGGGAGATGTTTTGTTGTACACAGAGAGAACTGAGAACAATTCAAACTGATGACACTCAGCACTGGCAGAGTGCACATGAAGTAGTTATCAGCTCACAAGATTTCTGGCAGGATCACACAGATAAAACACTTTCAATAATATATTTTATGGGCCATAATATAACAAATAAAAGAAGTTCATTGTTAGTGTTAATGAACACTTTGTTGTAAAGTGTGTGCAATTTTAAAGCGGCTGGGGTGGGACAAATTTAGATGGGGGGGGGCACTCATTTTTAGTCTTGCCTCAGGCAGAACAAAACCAAAATACACTACTGCCCATGGGTCCTACAGTTGCAAGAAAAAGTATGTGAACCCTTTGGAATTATATGGATTTCTGCACAAATTGATCATAAAATGTGATCTGATCATCATCTAAGTCACAACAATAGAAATTCACAGTCTGCTTAAACTAATAACACACAAAGAATGAAATGTTGCCATATTTTTATTGAACACACCATGTAAACATTCACAGTGCAGGTGGAAAAAGTATGTGAACCCTTGGATTTAATAACTGGTTGAACCTCCGTTGGCAGCAATAACTTCAACCAAACGTTTCCTGTAGTTGCAGATCAGACGTGCACAACGGTCAGGAGTAATTCTTGACCATTCCTCTTTACAGAACTGTTTCAGTTCAGCAATATTCTTGGGATGTCTGGTGTGAATCGCTTTCTTGAGGTCATGCCACAGCATCTCAATCGGGTTGAGGTCAGGACTCTGACTGGGCCACTTAAACTTTCTTCTGTTAAAGCCATTCTGTTGTTGATTTACTTCTATGCTTTGGGTCATTGTCCTGTTGCAACACCCATCTTCTGTTGAGCTTCAGCTGGTAGACAGATGGCCTTAAGTTCTCCTGCAAAATGTCTTGATAAACTTGGGAATTCATTTTTCCTTTGATGATAGCAATCCATCCAGGCCCTGATGCTACAAAGCAGCCCCAAACCATGATGCCCCCACCACCATACTTCACAGTTGGGATGAGGTTTTGATGTTGGGGTGCTGTGCCTCTTTTTCGCCACACATAGTGTTGTGTGTTTATTCTAAACAAATCAGCTTTGGTTTCATCTGTCCACAGAATATTTTGCCAGTACTGCTGTGGAACATCCAGGTGCTCTTGTGCAAACTGTAAACGTGCAGCAATGTTTTGTTTGGACAGCAGTGGCTTCCTCTGTGGTATCCTCCCATGAAATCCATTCTTGTTTAGTGTTTTACGTATTGTAGATTCGCTAACAGTGATGTTAGCATTTGCCAGTGAGTTTTGTAAGTCTTTAGCTGACACTCTAGGATTCTTCTTCACCTCACTGAGCAGTCTGCGCTGTGCTCTTGCAGTCATCTTTACAGGATGGCCACTCCTAGGGAGAGTAGCAGCAGTGCTGAACTTTCGCCATTTATAGACAATTTGTCTTACCGTGGACTGATGAACAGCAAGGCTTTTGGAGATACTTTTATAACCCTTTCCAGCTTTATGCAAGTCAACAATTCTTAATCGTAGGTCTTCTGAGAGCTCTTTTGTGCGAGGCATCATTTACATCAGGCAATGCTTCTTGTGAAAAGCAAACCCAGAACTGGTGTGTGTTTTTTATAGGGTAGGGCAGCTGTAACCAACACCTCCAATCTCATCTCATTGATTGGACTCCAGTTGGCTGACATCTCACTCCAATTAGCTCTTGGAGATGTCATTAGTCTAAGGGTTCACATACTTTTTCCACCTGCACTGTGAATGTTTACATGGTGTGTTCAATAAAAACATGGCAACATTTCATTATTTGTGTGTTATTAGTTTAAGCAGACTGTGATTGTCTATTGTTGTGACTTAGATGATGATCAGATCACATTTTTGACCAATTTGTGCAGAAATCCATATTATTCCAAAGGGTTCACATACTTTTTCTTGCAATTGTATATATGAGGCGCCATTCAAAACTCTTTTTTTGGTGCAGTTTAAAGGAAATGAAACCACCCATAAAATATATGATGAAGTCTGTGCCATTACAACAAGTGCATGTACTGATTTTTTGTGGTAAATACTTCCTTAACTGCCAAGTTTTAATTTTTTTATTTTGCTCTACAGTTTTCACAGTCTGTCTGCTGCTTATTTCAGCGCATATTTCTGAATCTATTTTTAACTTTTTGTCTTTCATATTTTTCATCCTCTGTAAAACATAACTGGGTTATGAAAGGAGGCAAAAGACTTGAATCCATTATATGAATCTAGCCTTAAAATGACATAAATACTTTATTACATGAACAGGTGAATTGCCTCCCAAATGTCCCGTATAGACAAAGTCGTATATGAAGTATATATTCTCTTTCTCGGGATGGGTTTTTTATGGCAGGTGAAGTTAGGGGATGAGTGACCGCTCTTTCTCGGGATGGGTTTTTTATGGAAGGTGAAGTTAGGGGATGAGTGACCTCTTTTCCTCGGGATGGGTTTTTTTATGGCAGGTGAAGTTAGGGGATGAGTGACCGCTCTTCCTCGGGATGGGTTTTTTATGGCAGGTGAAGTTAGGGGATGAGTGACCGCTCTTTCTCGGGATGGTTTTTTTATGGCAGGTGAAGTTAGGGGATGAGTGACCGCTCTTTCTCGGGGTGGGTTTTTTATGGCAGGTGAAGTTAGGGGACGAGTGACCGCTCTTTCTCGGGATGGGTTTTTTATGGCAGGTGAAGTTAGGGGATGAGTGACCGCTCTTCCTCGGGATGGGTTTTTTATGGCAGGTGAAGTTAGGGGATGAGTGACCGCTCTTTCTCGGGGTGGGTTTTTTATGGAAGGTGAAGTTAGGGGATGAGTGACCTCTTTTCCTCGGGATGGGTTTTTTATGGCAGGTGAAGTTAGGGGATGAGTGACCGCTCTTTCTCGGGGTGGGTTTTTTATGGCAGGTGAAGTTAGGGGATGAGTGACCGCTCTTTCTCGGGGTGGGTTTTTTATGGCAGGTGAAGTTAGGGGATGAGTGACCGCTCTTTCTCGGGATGGTTTTTTTATGGCAGGTGAAGTTAGGGGATGAGTGACCGCTCTTTCTCGGGGTGGGTTTTTTATGGCAGGTGAAGTTAGGGGACGAGTGACCGCTCTTTCTCGGGATGGGTTTTTTATGGCAGGTGAAGTTAGGGGATGAGTGACCGCTCTTCCTCGGGATGGGTTTTTTATGGCAGGTGAAGTTAGGGGATGAGTGACCGCTCTTTCTCGGGGTGGGTTTTTTATGGCAGGTGAAGTTAGGGGATGAGTGACCGCTGTATCGGACACAGGAAGTTTGCTGTAATATCTGCAGACTTTGATCTTCTAGAACTCCTTAGAATCCTACTGCCATATTGTGATTTCAGCAGACAGTAAAACTGGCTGGACAGGATGTTTGGGGATGCAATCTATTAATCTGATAATTAGTGAAGCAGCAGTCAGCAGTCACCAGCAGGGATCTGGTGTAACTGAGAAAATTAGGTTATGGAAGAAATGTATATTCCACTTAAATATCCCTATTTTGGTGACAGAGTTTCAATATTCTGATTTTGAGGAGCTTAAGATGACTGTAAAGTGGGTTGGGTGGTTTTTTTTTTTTTTTAAATAGTCACACTGGGGATGGCTTTTTAGATGAAAAATAGGGCATACATGTCCTCATTTAAAGGAGAATTCCACCTTTTGCAAAGAAATAATAAATACATCCATACTGCAAAAGCAAAAATGTGCATTAATATTTTTTTGCATTTGATACTGAAAAGCATTACGATTATGATCAGACTTCTGTGGGCTGTTCCTCCAGCTCCACTTCGTATGAAGGTATGGATTTCAGCTACATGGCTGGAGGAAGTATCAATGGCAGGAAGAAGAACCCCCCTATTCTGTAAATGGGATATGGGAAGGAGGGGGAGTGAGGGTGGGGGACTGTGGACTCCAACCATGTTTCATGTTACAACCTAAAAATGGGTTTGGGACATGAGCCGTGGTCAGAAAGAGTTAAGCATTATGTACCCTCATAAAGTTTTTATTTGACAGAATATAACTTAAGTGTTGTAATGTAATGTATTGTATTGTAATGTATTCTTTTGTTTCCAAACATGCGTGGTGGTGGTCACTCATATTTTCAGACATATACTGTACTGATTAACTACTTCAATACAGGGCACTTTCACCCCCTTCTGCCAATGCCAATTTTCAGCTTTCAGCGCTCTCACACTTTGAATGACAATTGCGCAGTCATGCTACACTGTACCCATATGAAATTTTTATCATTTTTTTCACACAAATAGAGCTTTCTTTTGGTGGCATTTAATTACCGCTTTGTTTTTTATTTCATACAAAATAAAAGAAAAAGACAGAAAATTTTGAAAAATAAAGTTCTTTCTTATTTTCTGTGAGTAAATTTTGAAAATAAATAATTTTTCTCCTTCACTGATGTGCGCTGATGAGGCGGCACTGATAGGCTGCACTGATGGGTACTGATGAGGTGGCACTTATGGGCACTGGTGAGGTGGCACTTATGGGCACTGATAAGGTGGCACTGATCAGGAGGTACTAATATGCTGCACTGATGGGCACTGATAGGTGGCACGGATAGGCGGCACTGATGAGCACTGAAAGGTGGCACTGAGGGGCACTGAAAGGTGGCACTGATGGGCACTGAGAGGTGGCACTGATGGGCACTGAGAGGTGGCACTGGAAGCGGCACTGATGGGCACTGACGGGCAGGACTGATGAGCACTGATGGGCGGCACTGATGGACAGCACCATCAGTGCCCATAATCAGTGCGCACAGTGCTGCCAGTCAGTGCAGAGATGAGCAGGCACTGATGGGCACTCACTGGCAGCACTATGGGCACTGATTTTGGGCACTGATGGTGGGCACTGTGGGCACTGATTGGCACTTTATTTCACTTCAGTGTAATCAGGGCACTAATGATCAGTGCCCTGATTACATGTCCTTTTCTCCCCTATGAGGAGGAGCCACTAATCGGCTCTCCTCGCCTCACACTCTGACAGTGAGAGGCAAGGAGAGCCGGATAACGGCACTTCCTCATTTACATGTGACCGGCTGTGATTGGACACAGCCAATCACAGCTTCCCATGCTCAGAAGCTGTGCAGGGATGACGCGCCTGCACCGGAAGTTACGAGTGGGGCCAGTGCAGGGCATTCTGGGACCAAAGAGGACACCCTGGCTTCAGCTGCCCACACCTGAGTTGGCAGCACTGGACAAGAAAGGTTCAATGTAAGTATTTCTTCTAAAAGGTAAGTGCATCTTGGGACAGTTCAGAGGCTATCCATTCTGAAATGCACTAGCCCTGACTGTCCAGGGGGTATTTTTATCTCAAAAACGTTTCCGAGGCCGGAACTCAGCTTTAAGTAAATCAACCCCTCTATGTCTGTCCCCACCTGAAGTATAGATAAATCTCTGATCTTTAAATGTCCGTGCTAAATTTATTTTAGATTAACATAAACCTGCCTTCTGATTTACGCTGCTGGCCAGCTGAAGTTCTCCAATGGCCATCAAGATATGGGTTACCTTTAAAAGGTGCCACCTACCTAAAGCCTCTTACATACGATGAGAATATCGGACAAATTATGATTATTATTATTTTTTTGCATGTCAGTCTCATATCAAAAATGAAGAGATTTCTATAGGTACGAAAATTCTCATACGACAGAATACAACTTCGGAAGTGATGTAATGTGTTGTATTGTATTGTAATGTATCCTTGTGATTCCGACTATGCATGGTCTTGCTTTTTGTTTTTTTTTCCGGACAAATACCGCACTGATTAAATGAAAATCATACAATCTGGTATTGTACGAGAAAAATGTTTGTGTTTGTCCCTTCGGATCATTTCGGATGATCTGTCGCGATCGGCTCTCAAAAACTGTGTACTAACAATCAGATTATCCTAAGATCGCTTTGAAAGTGCTACTTTTCGTCCAATTTTTTTGATCGTGTGTGCTAGGCTTAATTCTGATGTGGTTAAGGCCTCGTTCACACCATGGTGGGTGCAGAGACCTCAGTTTTTATGCATGCATTCTGCACAAAAAAAAATAAACAATTGTTCTCTATGTGCCCTGTTCACACCACAACACTAGTATCACGTGCGGATTTTCTCTGCACGGGAAAAAGCTGACATGATGTCAACATTGGTATGAATAGTGACGCGCATGGAAACTGATGTAAGTTTCCCTTTTAGTTTCCATCAGTTTTCATGCACGTATGGTGTGAAGGAGCCCTAAGAGTTGCAGTAATCTACTGACTCCTATACTGTAAAATGTTATTTTTCAGCTATAACTCTATTTCATATACCTAACATTTATTCTGACTAATGTTGACTCATACGTTGTATGTGTGTGGGTGTAGAGGGTAAGTAACATACAGAGACTAGAAAATATATCACATACTTAAACTCAACCTACTAGGTACACCAAACATCAAGAGGATGCAAATCAGACTACACAAGTCATCCCAAACTGGCAGAAGGAAATAGGATAAAAGAGAAGACGGGTCAGCAGAGTGGAGACAGAAAGCCTTTTTTTACAGACTGCCTGAAGCAATGAGTTTGACCCTGCAAGGGTCACCACAAGGCTCCCCATTCTTGGAATGCATTTCAACCTGATGGTTGCTTGGCTAAAAGCAAACTATGACGGGTTTGGGTCAGTTTTATTCACAGTGTTTTATGTTTAAAAGTTTATAAACTGATATTTAATGTAACTTTTTCATTCAAAACCCTCAATTAGCATCTAAAGCTGAGTTCAAGCCGTTTTGTGTCTATTAAAAGTCAGCAGTTATAAAAAGTTTAGCTGCTGACTTTTAATAAACAGACACTCATCTGTCCCAGGATCCAGCAATGCGGCTGCCCGAGCCCTCAGTTCTCTCCCTCAGTGCTCTCCCCAGCGCCGGCACCTGGCTGTGACAGCTCCTGGGTTCACAGATGGCTGCGCACTGCACATGCGTGAGTCGTTCTGCGCCTCCTCAATGGCCGGACAATCTTCTGGGACCTGTGATGTGTCCCAGAAGATTGCAGGGAGGGAGGGGGGGGGAGGAGGACTTCCGTTTGAGTCGCCTAGGCGGCCCAAACGGAAGTCTGAAGAGCAGTACCTGTCAAGACTAGGTACCTACTCCACCCCCCCCCCCCCCAAAAAAAAAAAAACAATGACATGCCAAATGTGGCATAGAAGGGAGTGAGGAGTGCTTAAAGGGGAACTTTCACTTTTGGGTGGAACTCCGCTTTAAATAAAGGATGCCTCCATAACATTGTGTTTGCAGAGAATTCTGCGATCCCTAATAAGACAAGCCAGCACTAGCTGCTTACTTTATACCCTGTCTCTTTATTATCGTACACAAAATAATATGAATTAGAGACAAGAAGATACAATCAGCTGTTCTAAATTGAGCTGATAGCATAGGATCAGTTGAACAGCATTGAACTTCAGAAAACTTGCAGTCAGCATACTCCAGAGTGTCCGCCGGGCACCCACAATCGCTCCCCGTGGAGACAGAATGGCGGTCTGCTGTTGCTGACTGAATGTGGGAAATACGACATAAATATTTCATATTAAGTCCTGAACAAAATAAATTAATACAATTTGGACAAATCACAATATATTCTCTTTTAAGTGGTTGTAAAGCCTTTTTTACCTTAATGCATTCTATACATTAAAGTGAAAAACCTTCTGTGCTAAAGCTCCCACCTTTTTCTTTTTGATAAAAAAAAATTACTTAGAACCCCCAAACAATATATATATTTTTTAAAAGAGACCCTAGAGAATAAAATGGAGATTGTTGCAATACTTTATGTCACACCGTACTTGCACGGCGGTCTTACAAAGACACTTTTTTGGAAAAAATACACATTTTTAAGTTAAAAATAAGAAAAGAGTAGAGTTAACCCATTTTTTTTAATGTGAAAGAGAATGTTACACTGAGAAAAAAGATACCTAACATGTCATGCTTCAAAATTGCGCAAGCTCGTAGAATGGCAACAAACTTTAGTACTTAAAAATCTCTATAGGCAACTTTCTACAAATTTATACAGCTTACCAGTTTAGAGTTACAGAAGAGTTCTAGAGCAAGAATTATTGCTCTCACTCTAAAGCCCCGTACACACGTACCGATGGTCGGCTTACAAATGTTCCTCTTTTCTCCCCGGGATGTCGGTGTCTGCTGAAAAGTGCAAAGACAGCACAAGGACAGCACAAGAATTTTGTCCGCCGACTGCAGAAGTGATGTCATGTAATGGTTAACTTTCCCTGTGTTTTCTATTTTCTGAGCATGCCCAGTCTTGCAAATCTGCGGTCTGTCGGCCGAATTGTGTACTGACAGGCGAACAATCGTCCGTTCTGGTGTCGGCATACAAATATTTTCATGTTTGCACGAAAGACTTTTGTCCGCGGATTGTGCGCAGACATCTGTCGGAGGCACCATACTAACACGCGTACAATCGGCAGATCCTTCGTCCACCGACGTTTGTATGCCGACGATCGGTACGTGTGTACGGGCCTTTACAATCACAGTGATACCTCACATGTGTGGTTTGAACACCATTTACATATGTGGGCGTGACTTGCGTATGCGTTCGCTTCTGCACGCGATCTCGGAGGGAAGGGAAACTTTAAATTTTTTTTTTCTTATTTATTTTACCTTTTACTTTTTATTTTTACACTGTCCCTTTAAAAAAATTTTTTTTTTGATCACTTTTATTCCTATTACAAGGAATATAAAAATCCCTTGTAATAGAAATAAGCAGGGCAGGTCCTCTTTAATGTGAGATCTGGGGTCAAAAAGACCTCTAATCTCTCATTTACACTTAAAAAAAACAAAAAAAAAGTCATTTTTTTTTTGCAAGAAAAAAGGCCCATTAAGGCCATTGGGAGGAAGCAACATATCACATTGCTCCGGTCCTCCAAGGCCATAAAGTCGAGTGGGGGCCATCTTGCCCTCACTTGACTTCCTGCCTAGGACTCCATCGGCCCGGATCGTTTTCCCCGCTACCAACAACTCTGGTAAGCGGGAGAACGACCAGGAAGTGGCAGGAAGTGGCAGGAAGGGGCACCTCTCCCGCCGCTTATCAAAGTGATCCCTCTGCAAATTCGCTGCTGGGACCTCTTTTATGTTAAAGCGGACCGCCCACCCTTTAAAAAAAAATACTAGGGTTATGGCAGCTATCTGTTTTCATAATCCCGATATTTAAAGTCAAAGTACTGATGCAAAACTGCGGGGGGCGGTCCGTAAGTGGTTGAAGAAAATCTTTGGTCACAGCATACACTTTTATTTCATAACATCAGCATTCTAATAATAATAACACAAATTATAGTTCTATTTGACAATCCAGTGTACTTGGACAATCTCCTTTCATGTTGTGAGTGCTGTCTGTCTGCTGGCCATCTCGGAAAAACGGACATCAATGCATCTTTATGGAAAAACAGGCATAATCAATTTACATCAGTTTACGTCTGGATCTGTTAACATCCATTTTTTTAAACGGATCAAAGCCCTATTTTTGTTCTGTTAAAAAAACGTAATGGACAAAAAACGGATGTAAACGGAAAACTATCTGTTTGTACATCCGTGTTTGCATTGGTAGTGGATGTAAAAAAACTGATGTAAAAACTGATGAGAAACTAATGAGCAGCTCATGGCAAACTGATGAAAAACTGATGTAAACTTCATCTGCTTTTTCTTTGAAAAAACACGACTAAACTGATTAAATGAATGTTCCGCATGTGTGAAAGGGGTCTTAGGGGTTGATTTACTAAAGGCAAATAGACTGATCAATTTGCAAAGTGCAGTTGCTCCAGAGCTTAGTAAATGAGTTGCTGACTTCCATCATCCAAATATGTCCAAGCAAAATTTCTTTTTTTTTAATTTATTTTCTTTGCATGTGATTGGGAATTCTTTGAAAATGAAGCTTTACCCCATTTACTAAGCTGTGGAGCAGCTGCACTTGCAGAGTGCAACTGCACTTTGCAAAGCGAACAGTCTATTTGACTTTAGTAAATCAACCCCTAAATGTCCAAGGCAGTGTATCTAAACCAGGGTACCCAGAAGACACCCTATGATGGCACGAGCACAAGGCAAAAGGCCCAATTTTCCCTTCATCAGTGTCATAATTTGCCACAGTGTGGCGGGTGGGCCAGCTACACCATAACAACCAATGACAATCTAGAGCAGTGATGGCGCATTTTGGCACCCCAGATGTTTTGGAACTACATTTCCCATGATGCTCAACTACCCTTCAGAGTGCATGAGCATCATGGGAAATGTAGTTCTAAAATAGCCAAGGCTCACCATCCCTGCTCTAGAGCTAAACCATAACAACCAATGACACTCTAGAGCTACACCATAACGACCAATGACACTCTAGAGCTACACCATAACAACCAATGACACTCTAGAGCTACACCATAACGACCAATGACACTCTAGAGCTACACCATAACAACCAATGACACTCTAGAGCTACACCATAACAACCAATGACACTCTAGAGCTATACCATAACAACCAATGACACTCTAGAGCAGGGGTGTCAAACTTAATTTCATTGCGGGCCGCATTAGCATTATGATTGCCCTTAAAGGGCCGGTTATTATCATTATTATACAGGATTTATATAGCGCCAACAGTTTGCGCAGCACTTTACATAAGATGTCAAGAGCCCCCCCCCCCCCCCATCATCAGAAGTCAAGAGTCACCCATCCTTCCTTACATCACAATGCACCCCCTTAACTTGTGCTGCTGCCAGGAAGAAGATGCAGGTTGATCTGGGAAGAAGTGCAGGGTCTGGAGGAGCACCAGAGGAGGGCTGGAGTCAGCTTCTAGAGTCTGCTGCATGATGAGACCAGGGGAGGCAGAGGCAAGGTGGTGTTGCAGCTGCACATAGAGGTACAGGATCTGTAGGAGGAGTTCTGCCCTCCTTGGAAGGGGGGGCAAAGACAAGCCTTTCTGAAGCTGCACAGAGGAGTGCAGGATCTAGCAAAGGAGTTCTGTCCTCTCTGCTACTGACTACTGAGACAAGGTGGGGGCAGGGACAAGGGGAGTGCCGCAGCTGCAGGAGAGGTGCGAGGGCCACATGAAATGGCCCGGGGGGCCGTATTCGGCCCGCGGGCCTTGTGTTTGACACCTGTGTTCTAGAGCTACACCATAACAAACAATGACACTCCAGTCTAGAGCTACACCATAACAACCAATGACACTCTAGAACTACACCATAACAAACAATGACACTCCAGTCTAGAGCTACAATATAACAACCAATGACACTCTAGGGCCAGGGTGCATGGCATTATCTGTTGCTATGGTGATGGTGGCCAGATACACCCTCTGTGCCTCTGGAGTCAAAAGGTAGGGCTCTAATGTACAGAGTGATTGAGGGGACTCTGTGATGGGGAGACTATGATTTGGGGGTTATGTAATGGGGGGACCTGTATAACCTGGAGGCTCTGTGATTGGGGGGCTATGTGATGGAGGACTCTTTGGTGAAAGAGGTTTTCTAATGTGCTGTGGGACTCATGTAAAGGGGTGATATTATGTGATGGGGGAGCTCTGATGAGAAGGGGGGGGGACTCTGATGTAAAGGGGAGTACATTTGATGTGAGGGGGGAACCCCTGATGTGAAGGGGGGCTTCTGAAGTTCAATTAATCAGGGCGGTTGTGTGCATTGTTCCAGGCTCATGTTTCCACTGATAAGTCAATTTTACTTTTTTACATTTTAGACTGAAGTGCCCTGAGATTTTGGATACTATAAAAGGGGGCCACGACTGAAAAATGCTGGTCTAAGGCAGCCTTTGTACCCTGGAGGAATCCTTCAAATATTTTACAAGTCCTAGGGAATAGAAAAAATTATTTTTTTATGTTTCGTTAAATTGTGTCGATTCATTCAATTCGTATTTGGGATTCGTATTTGGAATTCGTTTTATGTCTTTTTCTAATTTTCTTCGAATTTACAGATTTTTTTTTTTTCTAATCGAAAAATTTTGAATCCGTTGAATCAAAAATTTCGATGTATTTATTTTTTTCGATTTGAATGTGGCGAAGTGAACAAACAATAGAAAAATCTTCATTAAATGATTACAATGACTCTTTAAATCATCTTTGGCTTAACAAAAACAGCATTTTTTCAAAATGGTACTCTAATAACACACACAGTCTTTGATTTCAGAAATATGTTTATAGTTGGAATTCGATTGGAATTTGATGTAAAATTTGATTCGAATTTCAATTTGAATTTCCAAAATTCAGACGAATTTCGTTTTGTTATTTGGAGCAGTTATTTGCAGTTCGGGTATTCGAATAGATCTGAATCTCCAAAAAACAAAAAAATGAGTCCAAATATTTATTCGGAACAAAACGAAACGCACATATCTGTTTAGGGAACCCCTGCTAAATATAATATATGTATAGTTCGTACATTAGTATGGAGCTTCCACAATAAAGTTCTTTATAGTGACATGACAACCCCTTCTTGTGTATTATTGCCCATGGTTCAGGGACACAATCTATCACTATGTGTCATTTCAATTCCGATATTTTCCTGAGCAAATAGCTTAAAAGATAAGTTCACCGGCGGATGACAGCCGGCGGATGACAGCTCCGTCTCCGCTTGCAGAGCAGAGAGGGAGGTGTCTCAGCCCCCGCTGCTCTCTATGGGGGATCGGATGAGAGCGGACCGCTTTGGCTCCTCCAACAAAAAATAAAAAATGAACATTTTATCACCTGCAAAAAAATGTGTATTTGATATGTTTTGTAAAAAGTTGAACTTATCCTTTAAAGTATAACTAAAGGTTAAAATATATTTTTTAGATTTGGATAGAATGTTGAAGTGTTAAAACCTCTGTCAGGTTTTCACTGCTGTCCGTGTCCCCGTTAGGGAGGTTTACTCTTTCTAATTGTTCTGATCTCCAGTGTCAAAATGGATGAAAGTGAGGAAAAAGCCAAAATTTTGGGTTGCCACCATAAGAGAAATAGAGGGGAAATATTCCAATTGGGACGCTTGTTCCTGTGACAACTGTATGAGACTTCGTTCACATGTGCAGCTGGGAGGGGGGGGGGGGGTGATAAAACTAGGCAGCTGAGCTGTGGTTTTTTCACTTCCCAAAATCGCCTTCTGGAACCTTGGAATGGAGCTACTTAGGGCATTACACCCCAGTCAAAGAGCAATCTAACCCTGGTCGCTTTTCACAGCTCACTGCACCTGTGAACGACCCCTTGGAGGGATAGCCTTTATATATCAGAAAAAAAAGAGGATATTCCCTCACTTCCTGTTGAGTCTACAGTACAGGAATTGAAGGGACATCTCTTTAATAAGATGTAGATTGCTAGAAAAATAAAAAAAGACGGTGGTTTTAAGCCCTCCTTGCAGTGCCGGGACAAGGTCCTCCAGCGCCCAGGGCAAAGATGCCAAACCGTGCCCCTCCTCCCTTCCCTTAGGGTCACCCATCCCTGCAATAAAGCATTGCACCCAGGGCAGCCGTCCCTCCTGCCCACCCCTTGTTCCGGCTCTGCCTCCTAGCACTAACCAAAACGATTTAAAAGGTTTGGCTTTATACATAGTTTAATACCCCAACTTACCAGTGTTCTCATCTTAAAAATGACCCCAAATCTGGACACATACAAATGTGCTGAATGTTCTGATTTTCCAACACTGTTCTCTGTATCGCTGACAAAACACAAAATGGAGTGTGAGAAGGTGGTTGCACATGTAACAAATAGCTGCAGTCCCTCCCAGAAACCTGCTAAATACACTTCAAGGCATTATATAAAACATGTATGGTTGTGTAGTCTCTTTTTTGCCTCTTTATTTTTCTTGCCCTGACCTACCCTGGCCCATCGGCATGTGAGAGCTGCCTCACTCCCAAATCTCCAACACGGTATTTAGACCGTGTTCGCATGGGTATACTTAAAGCGTCACTAAAGCTTCAGATTTTTGGTTATAAAATAATAAACATGTTATACTTATCTGCTAGCAGTCCCGGTCCTCCTCTTCTTGGGTCCCCCACTGTTGCCCCTTGCTCCTGCTCCCTGCTGATGTGTCTATGCAGGCGCTGCGTCCCAATTGACTTGAATGGGACTACCTTCATGCGGATGCATGGAACACCTGTGCATTCTGTGCCCAGGTCAAATTTCCACCCACACCCATGCACGCTTAAAGTGGTTGTAAATCTTAAAGTTGTTTTACCTTCATACATTCCTTGCATTAAAGTGGATGTAAACCCCATCCATGAAATTTGACCTGGGCACATTTATTTGTAGTGCTTACCCATCACTCTTCAAAGCCCTAAGTCCTGTGGCTTTCTCCTGCTCTGTTCTTCTGTTATCAGCATGATAACTTCTTACAAGTTCTCCATCAACCGAGATAATACCTGTCTGAAATTTGTGTCGGGGTGGGTGCAATAAATAGATTAGCAGATAGCTGGTCTATTCACAGCACAGCTCTATATGTTTCTGCCTATCTGGAGAGGGGGTGTGTGCCTTTCCTCCAATCATCTGTCTCACAGTGTATGGCAAGAATCCACACCCACAGGTGAATCAGGAAGAGAATATTCTAACAGATCATGCACTTTCTAAACAGTGTAGAAAGCTAAAGACAGAGCATATACCAGTAAAACCTATGTAGGGAGATTTGTTTCATCTTTGTGTATCATCTGAGGCTGCTCACTTCACTGGGTATATGTGAGGGTTTACATCCACTTTAACCACTTCCCGACCACCCGCCGCCTTTTTACGGCGGCAGGGTGACTCTCCTGCGCAAACCGACGTAGGTCTACGTTGGGCGTGTGCGGGAAGCTAGGGCAGCGGGGAAGCAGATCATGGGTCAGGTGGCTCCAATTGCCGCCTGACACCCGCGATCGCTCCCCACTGAGAGAGAAGGACAGTCGGCTGTTGCATACACAGCCGACTGTCCTTCTCCCTGAAATGATCACAGAGCTCATGTGATCCTTCTATATAGGATCACATGTCTCTATGGTCATCTCAGAAGCCACACCCCCTCACAGTTAGAATCACTCCCCTAGGGTCACATTTAACCCCTTGATCAACTATACTGGTAACCCCTTCCCTGCCAGTGTCATTATTACAGTACCAGTGCACATTTTTAGCACTGATTACTGTAGTAATGTCACTGGTACCCCCAAAAGTGTCAAAAATGTCAGTCAAGGGTCCGATCTGTCCACCGCAACGTCGCACTCCCGCAAAAATCACAGATCGCCGCCATTACTTGTAAAAAAAAAAACAATAAAAATGACATAAATCTTTCCCATAGTTAGTAGACGCGATAACTTTTGCGCAAACCAATTAAGATATGCTTATTGCGATTTTTTTAAATCAAAAATATGTAGCAGAAAACAAATTGGCCTAAAATGTAAAAAAAATTTACATTTTTTTTGAGAATGTCATATAGCAGATTGTGAAAAATATTGCTTTTTTTTTTTAAATTGTCGCTCTTTTTTTGCTTATAGCGCAAAAAATAAAAATCGCACAGGTGATCAAATACCACCAAAAGAAAGCTCTAAAGTTTGCTACCAAACTATCAATTGCATGATATCAAGCTGTCAAGCTGTCACCCAGCTCCTGAGTGTGCAGTATCAAATAAGAGAGCCCTGTAGTTGCCTATGTTCCTCTATGGGGCTCTGTTATTTGACTGTCTCTTTGTCTCAGCTGTCCTTACACAAAATTGTATTTTCCTACATGCGATAGTGTCACATTTAGGGAAATATGCTGTATGTGTATGTGCCGGTAAATGGCAATGCAGAAGCAATTGCATTTACTCCAGGACAGCTGCATACAACCATTTACTTCTATTGGCGGCTCAACGCAGCATCTCCGGCTCCCCGGGCACAAAAAGGTCCTGGGGATTTTACGCTTGAGGACTTTGGAGCTAATAAATGTCCGTGTACATAAGGCCTTATGCTCTGCTAGCAGCTTGATTCTAAGGTACAGACTCAGGGTGGATTAATTATAAGCACACAGTACACCATTCCAACAAGAAAACAAAAAAATAAAGCTCAAGCTGTGCAAGTAAGTAATGATTAGGACCCAGCTGGATTGCACTTGCAGGTAGAGCAGTAGTCTACAACCTTTTGTTATAGACTGAAATATTTTACTGACATTCAGCAACATAGTGTGTGAGTGGCTGTGTGTTGCCCCTGGCAGTCCTGTTGCCCTAGGCCAGGGCCCACGTTGGGTGTGCAGAAACCTGGCTCTGCATAGTCATTCATATCTATTACAAGTGATGTGTGAGTTTATGATAGGTTTTGCATTTATGGAATGATGCAGAAGATAACATGATTATCAATTAACTAACTTTGATGTTCATTTCTTTTTTTTATTATTGACAAACCTATTTTTGTTTATGCAAAAACACTTTAATTATTATTCTCGTTGTTAATTTCCCTCCGTTATTTTATAATTTTTAATTATGATCTGAGATGTACAATATATCTGAAGCTTCATAAATAAATCCTTGTAATGTAATAATATATTAATTTCTGACAACACATCATACTTGATCTCCATTTAATGTCTGTGCTGAACCACAGACACGCTAGAGTTATCAGATGCCTCTGGGCATCAATTATAATGAATAATAACATAGTGCAGCCAGTGTGTATTAGATTATTTTCCGCAGGGAGAGAAGGGAACAGAAGCAAATGCAGTGTTTTTAGGCCAGGTAATCACAAGACAACCCAATATTAATGCCTGTTATTAAGCATTATTTCTCTCCATCAATGTAATAACCGAATATTTAAGACGGCAGTGGAGGATAAAGGGGAAAACGATTTCACCGTTCCTAAACAAGCAGCCATAGCCAGATTATAAAAATTATGTCTTTTGAAATGATTCCCTTTACAGAGTCCTATTGTCCATTTATATAAGTAAAATGTTATTTTAGTTAAGTGATTTCCCAAAAACTAATTTATTTTCACAATAAAAGACTAATTTACTGTTTGTTTTGTATGAAGATTTAAAGTTCAATTCAAGCCAAACACTTAAAGCGGAGTTTCCGGCCTCAAAAATGACTTTGGGCCATCAGCTTGCTGACATTAACCTGAAAATAAATGGATAGTCCCGAATTTTTTTTTTGTTAACTTACCTTGTTTTTGAAGAAAGTATACTTACCTTCCTTCCTGCCCACGCCGTCACTTCCTGCTTGCATTGACTCCTGGGAGCCAAGCGTCATCGCTCCCAGGAATCAATGCGCCTGCACCGGCCCCGCTCGTCAGTTCCGGTGCAGGTGTGCCCATGCATTGTGCAAATTTTTGCTGGTTCCTGATGAACTGGCCTAAATTCGCTTTGAGAGTGGCCCAGTCAGCCCCCTCACCCCTGACATGCTTTAAATAAAAAATGAAGGAGTTTGGTGGAAAAAGTGTCAGCCTAACACCGGCTGCATCCATTCAGATGCAGCCTCTGTTCAGGTATTCTGACAACTGCAGGCAGGGGCTGTCAAAGTACAATATCCCAGCAGGGGAGATTTGTTCATCTTCGCTGTCAGCATGAACAGAGGAATCTGTTCAATTTTCTTTTGTGTATTTGTGTATTTCTTTTGTGTCTCTGTGTATTATGCAGTCCTTTTCCCAGCACTCTGTGTATTATCCAATCCTGTGCCTAGCTCTCTGTGTATTATGTAGTCGTGTGCCCAGCGCTCTGTGTATTATCCAATCCTGTGCCTAGCTCTCTGTGTATTATGTAGTCGTGTGCCCAGCGCTCTGTGTATTATCCAATCCTGTGCCTAGCTCTCTGTGTATTGTGTAGTCCTGTGCCCAGCTCTCTGTGTATTATGTAGTCATGTGCCCAGGGCTCTGTGTATTATGTAGTCATGTGCCCAGCGCTCTGTGTATTCTTCAATCCTGTGCCCAGCTCTCTGTGTATTATGTAGTCCTGTGCCCAGCGCTCTGTGTATTATGTAGTCCTGTGCCCATTGCTCTGTGTATTATGTAGTCCTGTGCCCAGTGCCTTGTGTATTATGTAGTCCTGTGCCCAGCGCTCTGTGTATTATTTAGTCCTGTGCCCAGGGCTCCGTGTATTATGTAGTCCTGTGCCCAGCTCTCTGTGTATTATGTAGTCCTGTGCCCAGCGCTCTGTGTATTATGTAGTCCTGTGCCCAGCGCTCAGTGTATTATGTAGTTCTGTGCCCATTGCTCTGTGTGTTATGTAGTACTGTGCCCAGCTCTCTGTGTATTATGTAGTCCTGTGCCCAGTGCTCTGTGTATTATGTAGTCATGTTCCCAGCTCTCTGTGTATTATGTAGTCCTGTGCCCAGCGCTCTGTGTATTATGCAGTCCTTTACCCAGCACTCTATGTATTATTCAATGCTGTGCCCAGCTCTCTGTGTATTTTGTAGTTATGTGCCCAGAGCTCTGTGTATTATTCAGCCCTGTGCCCAGCGCTCTGTGTATTATGTAGTCCTGTGCCCAGTGCTCTGTGTATTATGTAGTTATGTGCCCAGCGCTCTATGTATTATTCAGCCCTGTGCCCAGCGCTCTGTGTATTATGTAGTATTGTGCCCAGCACTCTGTGTATTATTCAATCCTGTGCCCAGCTCTCTGTGTATTATGTAGTCCTGTGCCCAGTGCTCTGTGTATTATGTAGTTATGTGCCCAGCGCTCTGTGTATTATTCAGCCCTGTGCCCAGCGCTCTGTGTATTATGTAGTCCTGTGCCCAGTGCTCTGTGTATTATGTAGTTATGTGCCCAGCGCTCTGTGTATTATTCAGCCCTGTGCCCAGCGCTCTGTGTATTATTTAGTCCTGTGCCCAGCACTCTGTGTATTATTCAATCCTGTGCCCAGCTCTCTGTGTATTATGTAGTCCTGTGCCCAGTGCTCTGTGTATTATGTAGTTATGTGCCCAGCGCTCTGTGTATTATTCAGCCCTGTGCCCAGCGCTCTGTGTATTATGTAGTCCTGTGCCCAGTGCTCTGTGTATTATGTAGTTATGTGCCCAGCGCTCTGTGTATTATTCAGCCCTGTGCCCAGCGCTCTGTGTATTATGTAGTCCTGTGCCCAGCACTCTGTGTATTATTCAATCCTGTGCCCAGCTCTCTGTGTATTATGTAGTTATGTGCTCAGCGCTCTATGTATTATTCAGCCCTGTGCCCAGCGCTCTGTGTATTATTTAGTCCTGTGCCCAGCACTCTGTGTATTATTCAATCCTGTGCCCAGCTCTCTGTGTATTATGTAGTCCTGTGCCCAGTGCTCTGTGTATTATGTAGTTATGTGCCCAGCGCTCTGTGTATTATTCAGCCCTGTGCCCAGCGCTCTGTGTATTATGTAGCCCTGTGCCCAGCACTCTGTGTATTATTCAATCCTGTGCCCAGCTCTCTGTGTATTATGTAGTTATGTGCTCAGCGCTCTGTGTATTATTCAGCCCTGTGCCCAGCGCTCTGTATATTATTCAATCCTGTCCCCAGCGCTCTCTGTATTATGCAGTCCTGTGCCATTTGCCAATATAAAAAAAATATGTCCTCGGATTTAATTTTAAAGATCTGCTCACCTTAATATACAGTATATATTTATATATATTGTATATATTGTGTCTGTTTAATGTGACACATTAGTAAGGTATTCATGCAGACTTGTAAAGTTACTAATAGTCTTCTTTAATCCCTAGCATCAAGTGACATCATTTTTTTGTTTTCTGTTTTCTTATTTATTATAATTTGTTAAAACACAAAGCAATGCAATTAATTGTATTCAGCTAACACTTGTACTGAAATGCCCTTAGTCTACTGTCATGATACTGGGAATTGCCAGCTGCTTAAATGTCCTCAATTTGTAAGCCTTAGTAAGCTGGTCTTTTTGTCCTGGCACTCTGTAGCTCAGCCCGCCATGACTGCACAAACTATAACTCAGTCTGGTATGTCTGCATTTTTTTCTCCCCATTCCTTGTAACACACAGGCTGCTGGTTAATGTTGGCTTGCTGTCTGAGACAGCTTTGCACAGCTTCCTTTCTGCATGTCACCAAGCAATTTTCGTTTGCATTCTGCTAGGATGGCGGAGTCCTGTACAGACTAATTGAAATGCCATACTGTTGACCGAAGGGAGGGGAGGGGGGCGAGGGGTGTCCTTAGAAATACTGATGCTGGCTTCAAGAAAAAGTGAAATTTAAACATTTAAACTCTATCTATCTATAATTTCAGTATACTTTATTTAAATACATTAACCACTTCAGCCCCGGAAGAATTTACCCCTTAACGACCGGGCCATTTTTTTGGGATACAGCGCTGCATTTCTTTAACTAACAATTGCGCAGTCGTGCGCCGCTGTACCCAAATACAATCCATGTCCTTTTTTTCCCCACAAATAGCGCTTTCTTCTGGTGGTATTTGATCACCTCTGCAGTTTTTAGATTTTGCGCTATAAACAAAGAAAGAGCGACAATTTAGAAAAAAACACAATATTGTTTACTTTTTGCTATAAACCATTCCCAATAAAATAAAAAATGTAAAAATCAAATTGTTTTATGAGTTTAAGCCAATTTGTATTCTGCTACATATTTTTTGCTAAAAAAATCCCAAAAAGCGTTTTCAATTGGTTTGCGCAAAAGTTATAGCGTTTACAAACGATGGGATAGATTTTTGGATTTTTTATTTATTTTTTTTCTTATTAGTAATGACGGCGATCAGCGATTTTTAGTGGGACTGCGACATTGCGGCGGACAGATCGGACACCTAACTGACATTTTCTACACTTTTGGGGGTACCAGTGACATTACAACAGTGATCAGTGCTAAAAAATATGCACTGTTACTGTACTAATGACACTGGCAGGGAAGGGGTAACACTAGGGGCAATCAAAGGGTTAAATGTGTCCCTAGGGGGTACTTGCTGCATGAGCACAGAGACCTGTGTTCCTAAATAAGAGGAATATAGGATCCCTGTGTTCATAACTGAAAGAACAGCGATCTGCCATTTTTACGGCAGACCTCTGTTCTGTCTCCACGGGGAGCAATTACGGGTGCCCGTTGATCTGGTTCTTCTGTGGCAAATGTGTGCATGCCCCCGCTAGCAGTCCCGCAAAGCGACATACAGGTACGGCGTTTCGTGGGACAGAGCCGACCAGCCGCAGTAAAACTGCGGCGAGCAGTCGCTAAATTATTGAAACAGACCTATGGCCTCCCATTTCTTAAATAATATGGGCTGCAACATTTAATTGTAGGTACATCTGCACTGATAGTTTTCTCTTAGTCCCCTGCAAAGTCCCACAAATACCTGTTGACATCTACCTAATGCAGCTCCCTGTGATGGTGTGGCAACAATGCTGCACTGCTCCGATATTCAGAACAGAGCTATCACTCTCATGGAGGCTGTGAAAGTGTAGCTATCAGCTTTGACAATGATTGCTCACAAGACTGTAGCTAGTCAATTAGCATCTGGCCATACCCAGTCCTGCCCACTGCTCTCTGGGGTGACAGTACTGAAATCCTCCCGCTGTGAGCTGCAGTGTCTAGGAGAGGGTGAGCGTAAGACACAAATGAAGGAGGGTTTGGCTCAGTTAATGAAGGTAAAGGAAATGTTCGTTTTTATTTTTCATCGTATAGTAATGGTTTTGGCACTTGTTTAGTCTGCCATACAGTAAGTGCATTAACCCAGTGCTGTATCCTGGCCTAGGCCAACAAGGCCCAGGCCTAGGGCAGCACTTTGCAGGGGGGCAGCAGAAAAAATATTTCATTATTTGTATAATGACTATGGACTTCCTATTTATTATACAAATAAGTGAAATAATCCTATAATTACAATCAGTGGCAGCAAACAAGTCCAAATATCTTAAGAGTAATGTTACTAATCCCATGACATAAGGCTGTACTAATGGGCACTGATGGGGCTGCACTGGTGACCACTGATGAGGCCATACTGATATGCTGCACTGATGGGCAGTAAAGAAAGAGGTGGCACTGATAAGGCTGCACTGATGAAGCTATGCTGATGGGCACTGATAGACTGTGGTTTACAGATGACAGGGTGGGTCATAAACAGGAAGGGGTGGGTCATATTTAAATTAGGGGGTGCACAAGTTTAGTCAGGCCTAGGGCAGCACAAAACCTAAATACGCCACTGCATTAACCCAAAAAGTTTTGGCTCCCTACCCCAGCCCCACTTCCCAGTTCTACTTACCTGTCCCTGTTCTGCTAAGATTACAGCTGGGAGGTCTCTCCATAGCAGACTACATCCTTCTGAAAGAGCCTTCTTAATTGGATGCATGTGCAACGTAATCTTGGAAATCCTATAGAGACACCCACCGTAGTGCATATTGTAAATTCTCCATAGGATTGAATAGAGACAATAGCGCACAAGCTGACTGGGGTTCAATATTAAAGAAGCTGACTTCAGTCCTAAGACTGACATTATCCCACTCATGGTCCCCGGGAGATGGATAATAGTCCTGGAATCCCATTATCACGAGAATCCTGTTTAATGTTCTCTGAGCCATCCCATCTAAGGCCTCGTCCACACAAGGTGTAATACAACCAGTATGAGGGCCGTGTTTACCCGCACTGGGATGCTCAGGTGTTCCTTGCTTCTCATGCAGACAGTCCCATTGATGTTAATTGAGAGGCAGCCCTGGATTCCAATTTGACATCCCAGTGGGTGCAGGTGCATGGCCCCGATTGCACACTGATTCAGCGTCATGCACTCTCATGGATGTCAAATTGGGAGCAGTGATGTCATATGAAGCATTTATCTCTGTGTACAAAGGCCTTGAAGGCTTAAAGGGGTTCTAAAGTCAGTTTTTTTTATCTTAATTCATTGCCTTCTGTATGTAGCAGCCCCCCTCAGCCGACCCTAATACTTACCTGAGCCCCATCTCTATCCAGCGATGTCCACGAGTGCCTCAGCCATCCGGGACTCTCTTTCCTGATTGGCTGAGACACAACTAGGGCGCCACTGGCTCCAGTGGTTGTCAATCAAACTCAGTTAGCCAATCAGGAGAGAGAAGGGGTGGGGCCGAAACTGCAGCTTTGTGTCTGAATGGATATACAGAGTTACAGCTCGAGTCGGGTGCTCCCATAGCAAGCTGCTTTCTGTGGGGCCACTCAACAGGAGGGAGGTGCCTGGGGCTCCACCCAGGGACCCGAGAAGAGGAGGATCTGGGCTGCCCTGTGCCCAGCAGCAGCAGCAGCTGTGTCTGTGCAGCCGCTGCACATAAATGGGACTGCCTGTACGGCGATGCACGGAGCACCTTGTATCCCAGTGTCGGGAAACATGGCCCTCACATGGGCGTACACTGTAGTATGACAAGTGTGAACTAGGCTTTAAAGTGTTACTAAACCCAGGGCCCTGCATTCACTATGTCTGGTCTCACACAGTACACAGAACATGGAAATGCAATTATTTTAGTAAATAAAATGCTGCTAAATACCTTTTCCCATTAGCAGTAAATAGCAGTTCTATGACTTATATCACTGTCTGGCTAAGCACAGGTTAAAGCTTGTAGGAGGAGATGTCATTCTCCTCTGTCTGTCCTATGAGGCTGCATGACCCCTGATATTCTGTCTGGACAGTGCTGATTGGCCCTGTGCTGATCATGTGCACCCTCCCAAAAAAAAAAAATCTCTCCAGCAGTACAAATTGAACAGAGCATGTGCAGAGTGCCTCCAAGGCTCTGTTCTCTCAGAAGATGGATTGGGGACAGTAAAAGAAGAGGGGGGGGGGGTGGTCAGAGAAGACAGGATCAAACAACCTTTTTATACAATGCAGAGGATTAACCCTTTAGATTCCACAGTGAGTATAGTAAGCATGCTTTACTGTATATACTGACTGATGTTACTGTTATGGGTTTAGCAACACTTTATCCCCGGTTCACATTAGTGCGATCAGGGAGATCGCATGTAATTCGCAGCGCACTGCTCCTAAATTACATGCGATCTCATGTGCGGTGCAAATTTCAGCCATACACTTTGTATGGCTGAATTCGCACTGCATCCGCACTAAACATGCACCTGACCCTTTTTTTTATTCGCAGCAGAATCGGATTGTATAGTGGTTCACACTGCGATATGCGATCGCAACTGGGGGTGTCATTAACTTTTAATTGACACTCCCTGCGTATCGCATATGGCAGTGTGAACTGCCAGGGGTGCGGACTGCGGAAGCGATGCGGGATCACGCTGCATATTTGCAGTGTTCCCGCATCGCACAAATGTGAACCAGGACTTAAAGTGGAGTTCCACCCTAAAATACAACTTTTCACCATCTTCTTCCTCTCTGTCACCTGTAAAACAATTGGATAATCGAACATTTTTTTTTTCTTTACTTACCTTGTTTTAGAAGAAAATATACTCACCTTACTTCCTGTTCCTCTCTCTGCGGCTGTGGCCCGTGCCGTCACTTCCTGCATGCATTGATTCCTGGGAGCTGAGCGTCATCGCTTCCAGGAATCAATGCGCCTGCATCGGCCCCGCTCGTCAGTTCCGGTGCAGACACGTCATTCAATGCTAAACAGCTTCTGGGCATGCCCAGAAGCTGTGCAGGAATGACGTGCATGCACCGGACATGACGAGCGGGGCCGGTGCAGGGCATTCTGGGACGAAGAGGACACAGAAGAGGACGCTCCGGCTTCAGCTGCCCACACCTGAGATGGCAGCGTTGGATAAGACATTTCCAAGGTAAGTATTTCTTCTAACAGGTAAGTGCGACCTGGGACAGTTCAGAGGCTATCCATTGTGGAATGCACTAGCCCTGACTGTCCCGGGGGAATTTTTATTAAAAAAAACTTTCCGAGGGTGGAACTCCGCTTTAAGGTTCTTTTACGTGAACATATGCAGAACATTCTAGAAGTTTTTTTTTTTACTGTTTACAAATCTATTCCCTCCACTAAAGGGAAACCTGCTGGCCTTCTTCTAACTATACTAGTTCCTTGGCTGTCACTGGTTTTGATGATTTCACAGTCACTGACCTGGAACAAGCATACAGATTACTGAAATCAAAACTCCAGATCTGCATACTTGCTCTGAGCTGGTAACCCAGAAAATACTGAAGCTATTGGATTGGGATGACAGCCAGAGAATTAGCATTTTAAGAAGGAAAGGTCGCCAGTCTTCATAATCTCTAAGCACAGATTTCCTTTTCATAATCACGAAAATAATGATGGACCAAATCATCGTATGTTGATTCACTCATTCAAAATATCTTGTTCCTAAACAAAAGTTGAATAATTAAAAGTTTTTATGCTGTAATTATAAATTGTAACAGGGCAATCGCCCAATAGGACGTGACTTCTTGATGAACATGTTGGAAGAATAGAGAGTTATCCCAGAATCGTAATAATCAAACACCAGCATCTTTGGCCAGCTTGTAGAACTGTGTACTATTATATGCACTGTCAGTGTTACTATAGGATTACCACATTCTGTATCTTAGAAAGCTAGAAACAAATCCATACAGAGTTCACTCATAATTAATCACTGACAGTTATACACGCAGTACTGAAGAAGAAAAGTAAGCTGCAAGCACCAGAAGCCTTTGTGTGCTGTCATTTAATCCAGATCACTTGCTTCAGGCAAAGTTTCTGGATTCCTTATCTGAGAGATCCTACTGTTCTATTCTATATGGGGGGTGTCATCTGGGGCGGATTTATGTTGTATATGATACATTTCCCAATTTTATTTTAGCTTTTAAGTATAGCTTTTTTTTTTTTTAATATATAGACTGAACAGCCAGAACATTATGACCACCCACCACCAATAGACCTCTGAAGTTATGCTGTGACATCTGGCACCAAGCTGTCAGTAACAGATTCTTGAAGTCCTGCAAGTTACAAGGTGGGGCCTCTTCGAATCAGACTTGCTATTCCAGCACATCCCACAGATGCTTGATTGGATTAGGATCTGGAGAATATGGAGGCCAAGTCAACACCTCAAACTCGTTGCGTTCCTCACAGAGATGTATAGTAACTAAGTAGAACTACTTCACTACTGTACTTAAGTACCGAAAGGTGGTATCTGTACTTTCCTAGAGTAGAATTTTTTTCTCCTACTTCCACTTTTACTTCACTACATTTTTTCGATTATTTCAATACTTCTACTCCGATATTTTTTTTTTTGTGCTGCGTAGTTACTCGTTACTATTATAAAAAATACCACTGCCAGAACAGTAGATGGCAGGTTTCATGAAGCTCAAAACATGTGTATTATCAGCGAATACGAAAATAAAGGCTACTGTATGTATAAATAAAAGCTGCATTTGAAATAATAAAAAACAATATGATGTTCAAACTTTTGACTTCTTTCTTTAATAACTACATAACACAGTACTTGTACTTTTACTTTCAGTACTTGAGTAGCAAATTTTTTTTCAAAAGTACTGGTACTTTTACTTTCAGTACTTGAGTAGCAAAATTTAAAAAAAAAAACTACTTGCAATACTTAAGTACAGAAAATGTTGACTACTAGTACTTCTACTCAAGTCATTTTTTGATCGAGCACTTCCACTTCTACTCAAGTCACTTTTTGATCGAGCAATTGTACTTTTACTCAAGTATGGTTTTCAAGTACTTTATATAACTCTGGTTCCTCAAACCATTTTTGAATTCTTCAGACCAAGCCATCTTCTTCTATTGCTCCGTGGTCCAGTTCTGATGCTCACGTGCCAATTGTCAGTGCGTTTGGCTGTGGCACGGGCACCCTAAATGTTCTGTGGCTACACAGCCCCATACAATACAAACTGCGATGCATTGTGTGTTCTGACATCTTTCTGTCAGAACCAGCATGAACTTTTTCAGGAGTTTGCACTACAGTAGCTCTTCTATTGCATCAAACTACGTGGCCAGCTCCCAATGTGCATCAATGAGTCTTGCCCACCCATAACCCGGTCACCAGTTTGCTGGTTTTTCTTCCTTGGACCACTTTGGTAGGTCCTGACCACTGCAGACTGGAAACATCCCACAGAAGCTGCAGTTCACACTAGTGTCATTTCTGTTGCAACTTGAGTAGCACAGAATGCAAGGGACAAAGGAAATCACATTATATTCAGGGTTGCCTATTCTTATCAATACGACTCTTCGTGGTTCAATTTTGGAAAAGGTTCCTGTGCTATTTTGGTGCAATTTACAGTGCGACGTGGCCCCATAGAATATGCGAGGATGCAGCCAGGCCGCATCAAAGTTGCATTACATAATCAAATTGAAAATTGTGGCAAAATGCATCATGGCAATGTGAGCCGAGCCTTTGAGTTGCTCTAGTTGTCACTAGCTGTCTAGCAATTTTAATTTGGCCCTTGTCAAAGTCACTCAAATCAGAGGCGTAACTAGAACCTTCAGGGCCCCGGTGCAAGAAAGCATGAAGGGCCTCCCCGAACCCCTGGCAGGGGTCCTTCCCTTCAAGCCTGGGGCTCCTCCCACTGATCCTGGGGCCCTTTACTCTCATTGTGGGGCCCTTTTTTACAATCCTGCAGCGGGACCCTTTCACAAGTTCAGCAGTGCGCCCCCTTCCTGCCATCTTGGGGACTCCCCACGGTGGTGGAATGCCAGGGCCCGGTCGCAAGTGTGACCTTTGCGATCCTGGAATTTCACCCACTGGTGTCAGTAGTTTTTATTTTTTGGTATTTTAATTGTATTATTTTTTATCATTTTATTATTTTTTTTTTACAATGTCACTGACTATGACTCTGTCCATTCAGAAAAGGAAAGAGCTGGTAAATAAATTACATATTTACCGACCCCTTCCTGGTTCTCTATTGTGACACATCCCCTGCAGCAGCCGGCAGGAGGGGGAAGGGAACACAGTGGGGGGGGGGGGGCAGCACAGTGGGTGGGGGGGGGACCAGGGGAGCACACTGAGGCCCAGCGAAAGCAGAACACAAGTGAACTGGATAGGAGGAGTGGCGGGGGTAGCATACAGAGGAACCAATCTCCTCCATTTTCCTCCAGCAGCTACAGGAGGAAAAAGAAGGACAGTGATTTCTCTACATGCTGCCCCCGCCGCCCCTCCTATTCAGGTATACAGGGGAGTCGCACAGGTCCCCTGGAGCATGGGGCCCGGTTACAATTGCAACCCTTGTAGTTACGCCCCTGACTCAAATCCTTCAGCTTACCCATATTTTCTACTTTAAATACATCAACTTCAGGGACAACATGTTCAATGCTGCCTAATATATCTCAGCCACTTCCCAATGCAATTGTAACAAGATAATCAATATCATTTACTTTACCTGTCAGTGGTCATAATTTTATGGTGTATCGGTGTGTATGTGTGCGTGTATGTGTATATATATATATATATATATATATATATATACCGTATATATGCAGGAGGCCTTTATTCAGTTAAGCAGTAGAAAAGGCAATGGTGATGACCAAAGTCCATTAAGCTTTAGCGACCGTATATTTATGAATTCTAGTTTGTTGCTATAAAGTACTGCACTCTAAACACTCACTGATCCTGGTTTATATTTGACAGATAAGCGTTAAAGAAAACATTTAGATATATGTGTAAAAAACATCAACTAGATGTTTGTTTATACCTAGCAATGCGCGGTGACACGCGTGTCTCCATGCAGTATTCCCATGTTACCAAGTGTTGTGTTAGGATAGCCCATTCAAAGTGAACAGCAAAAAACTGAAAATTAGACATGCACTTTTTTTTGTTCTTTAACACAGCACATGGCAATGCACAGATAGTTCACATTGGAGAGTGCTTAAATGTAAGTACATTGCGAAGTACAGCCTAAGTTCTTGATAATGAATGCCACTGTACCCCAACTGTGTGTCAAACATTGCAATGGATTGTAGAAACACACATTTCATCACGTGCTACTGCAGTAAACTGATATTCTATTGGTATGGGTTTACAAGCCATAAATTATTCTTTTTTTTTCTTTCAGCCTGCAGGCAGGTGCAGTCTATTTTCTCCACTGCAGGGGGCACTCAACCGCAGTGGCAGTGCAAAGGGAGAGGAAGTCAAGAGGAACATGGTTTATCTTTGGTTTCCTGGGTCACTGGTGCAGTGTTCTGGTTGCATGCTGACAGCCCATGTGACTCTGGTGGCCATCTTGGGTCAGACAGAGTCTATTTAAAACCCTGGCTTCTGAGTTTGGCGTGCATTTAGCATGTGGGTAGTGTAGAGACAGGACCCTCTGTCAGGGTCAGAAAGCTTTCAGAGGAGTAGGGAAAGTATAGGGGTCAGCCACTTCTCCTGGAAACCTCCCCGCTTGGGCAATGACTGACCAGTCTGCGTTCCGCCCCTCAAGACAGATGCTGTCAGTTCGACTGAGATCTGCTCTGCTAAAATCCTATTTCATCTGGACTATGTGTGAGTTACTGCCGCCACACCATGCTGCACCCTCTCACAAGCCAGTGGGCTGACCCAAGAAACCAGAACGGATTCCCCCATACACACAAACAAGGTGAATCAAGGAATCCTACCCTCTGGGACATTACATTCTGACAGTAGGACTCCATGCTGTCAAAATATACTGGCAAAAGTTTTTGAACTTGTTTGTTTGACAGAATTCGATCCAACACAGGGGCGTAACTACAGGGGTTGCAGGGGTTGCAATCGCTACCGGGCCCCATGCTCCAGGGGGCCCGGTAGCAAACCAGTGGGTGAACTTCCAGGATCGCAAAGGTCACACTTGCGACCGGACCCTGGCATTGCACCACTGTGGGGAGGCCCCAAGATTGCAGGAAGGGGGCCCACAAGATTGCAGGAAGGGGGCCCACTGCAGAACCTGCTGCGGGACCGTAATAAAAGGCCATGCAATGAGTGTAAAGAGCTCCAGGATTAGTGGGAAGAGCCCTGGGCTTGAAGGTAAGGGCCCCGGCCAGGGGTCTGGGGGGCCCTTCATGGTTTCTTGCATCAGGGCCCTGAAGGTTCTAGTTACGCCTCTGATCCAACAGTTGATTTCTTGCAAGCAGGGATAGCCACACACAATGGTCGAAATTAGGTCAGCCTTTGCTGAACTGGATACATTTCAGTCCTTCTGTGGCCAGCTTTAGGCTAATCTGCAAAATCTCAATGCCTAATTAAAAATATGGAAAAGTAAGAATATTCAGCATCAAAATGATTTAAGATTATTTGTAAGCAATTATTATTTAAGATATTAAATTATATTTAAGATAAGCTTTGCAAAGATTCAAAAATATGCTCAGGAAAATCTTTATTAAAGCAAGGACACATATTCTAACATTATATAAATGATATGACATTATGGAAAACCTCTTACTTTCTGCCCAAAACAGGCATGAGACTTATTCCAAAACCTGGGTCCATTGGAGCATATTCACATTCTTAGAAGAAGGGAAAGCCCTCCTCATATCCTGAGTGTATTAAGACACAGTATCCTACTCAGGGCTGTCTTTAACACAGGGCAAAAGGGGAAGCTGCCCCGGGCCCAGCCATTGTTGTGGGGCCCAAATAGTTGATAAGTGCATTTGGTAGGGCCCAAGAAAATTTTTGCCCAGGGTCCAATCGATACTAAAGACGGCCCTGATCCTATTGTCCCACCTTTAGGGTCCTTCAACCCTTTGCTGGCAACTACACCAGTCTTACCCCCCCCCTCTCCCCCCCCTCCTTCCCTTCCACCACTGTTCCCTCTCTCACTCCTTCATTTCTTTAGTCTTTACCTTATCCTTTCACTTGATTTAATGTGAAAAATGCTTTATCCCATGCATTCATGGTGGCAGCGACAACTTCCAAGAGAGGCGACCCCCTCCTACCCCACTTTAAGCTCTGTTGATTTTGTTATTGCTGGGTGTTCCTGAAAGGTCGCCCATGCACTTCATGCTAACTATAACTGATGTTGTATTTCCGGTTAGTTCAGGACCTCTCTGGGGTCACTTCATGCATGTATCTGTCTAATGTGATTTACTGCTCTGTGTATGCTGGATACTTTAAATAAAGAATAAAAAAAATATTATATGACATTATTTTCTGAAACTATAGGCATTCATTTGGAGTTAAAATAACTACCCTTTTTAAGATATAACTGCCTCCACACTTCTGGGAAGGTTTTTCAACATTGGATTATGTCTGCGGGTATTTAGCCAAAAGTGTATTTGTGTGGTCACTTTCTGATGTTGGATAAGAAGCCATAGCTTTCAACTGGCCTTGTGGTTTATTTTATAGGTGTTCAGTAGGGTTGGAGTCAGGGATCTGCGCAGGTCACTCAAGTTCCTCCATACCTAACTCATCAAACCATGTCTTTATAGGCTTGTCTTCGTGCACAGTGACACAGTCATGCTGGAACAAAAATGGCCTTCTCCAAGCTCACAATTTTCCTAAATGTGTTTGTATGCTGTAGCATTAACAGTGCTCTTCACCAGAAGCACCTGAATTTAATAACTTGATGGGGTGTCCACATACTTTTAGCCATATAGTGCCTACGTTATGATCCTGGATCTTAGGACAGACCCTGCTCATGGTCTGCATTTCATCTGCCCACTTTTCAGGTGGGTGCCCCCAAATTATGACCACCCTATAGGTTAGTCCCACTGCAACTCCACCTCTGAATATGTGGAGAACACTAATGATGCCCACTTAATGGGTTAGTCTCACCCAGGCTGCCCCTTTTAGGGCTCATTTACACCTGCTTTGACTTCAACACACATTAAAGTGTCCACTGCTTCATCATGCTTTTTTTATGTGTTTTTGATGCTTCTGTGATGTTTCAGTGGTGCTTTAATGATGCTTTAGTATGCTTCCATGATGCTTCAGTGATGCTTTTTCGAAGCTTTATTGAAGCTTGGAAGTTGCCCTGTGTGTGTATTGATATCTCATACCTGCAATACCTCCAAAACAAAGCAAAGCTAAAGCTTAACCGGTTGCCGACCGCCGCAAGTACATATACTACGGCGGTCAGCCCCGGCAAGGCAAAGTGACGTACCGGTACGTCACTAGCCTGGGATCCAATAGCGGGTGGGCGTCAAATTCGTTTAGGTACAGCGTCGCACGACCGCGCAATTGTCCATTAAAGTCACGCAGTGCCGAATCGCAAAATACCCCCTGGTCAGGAAGGGGGTAAAATCTTCCGGGGCTTAAGTGGTTAATAAAAGCCTCCGAAAACCTGCAGGTGCTTCAAGCGAGCTTTATCATAGACTTTTATAGGGGCTTGGAAGACACTTTGAAGCGCCACTAAGGCCGGGTACACATATGTGCGGCCGCAGTTCCCAGCATGGGGTCTGGTTCCGGTTGACCGGTTCAGGAGTGATTTAGGTCCAAATATTTGCCTGAATTTGCACCTGAACCAGACCGAAACACGCACAGCCACCCAGGATGTGTGTGAACCAGCTACATTGAGAGCTGGTCACAGTTGCATGTCATGCGAATTGGATGCGGGGAAAAACTGCATCCGATTCGTACATATGGGAACCCAGCCTAAAGAGACATTGGGTATAATTTTTGAAGCAAAGCAAACACAACATGAGAACAGGACTGTAAGCTTACAATTTTATTTATAAACATTATCTAAATAAAATTGATGTGTGTATATATATATATATACTGCATATAAATATGTTAGGATATGATAATTCAGTAAATAAATCAAACCTCAATATATCTACAATAAACCATAAAAAAAAAAAGTGTGCAATAAATGTGCAATGAATCGTGTAAATCATTAAATAAATAATTGCATAATGAATTCATATATCACAGTCATATTAAATACATTCATTCCAAAGTCAATAAAAACTGCAACAGTGGTAGAAAAAAATCTATATAAATAAATAAATAAAAGTCCATAAATGAAGTGAGTCCTATACACCATTCAATTTTTGTTCAACCTCTGCAAAACTAGGCGGAGTCTGGATGCCATATACTGGAATATTGATGTGACATGCCTTGTTTTATCTGCTGAAATGTGTGAGACAGTCTAAAGATAGAGGAAGACTTGAGAGAAGTTTTTATACATGTAAATAAAGTGAAGTTGGCCTCCTTATATTAGTGGGAGTCCAACATGTGAGGTGAGCAAATACCCATAAGGTGGGGTGAAGGGCACTCTGATGTGCATGGTGTGGAAACTGAAGCTTTCTTGCACAGTCCGAAGATAGACTTTATTGCAACAGGAGATTGCTTGAAAATTAGGTGGTGTATGGGACCCTCTTCATTTATGGACTTTTTTAATCATTTATTTATATAGATTTTTTTTTTTTCTACCACTGTTGCACTTTATATTGACTTTGGAATGAATGTATGTAATATCACCTTGATATATAGATTAATTATGCGATTATTTATTTCATGATTTACACGATTCATTGCACACTTTTTGCATACTTTATTATTTGCATTTTTTGTATGGTCACACCTGAGCACATTTGACACTTTAGAATTGCAAGGAATTGTGATGAGAATTTTAAACTTTAGGCAGAAGTAGTGCAACTGAATGGGAGAATTATTCCAACTCTGCTACTTTGGCCTCAAGTTTAAAATTCCCTTTTCAATTTCCTGTAATTCTCTCTTTATTGAGTAGACCCTATAATCGGATGATAAGTAGGTGGAGATTAATAATGTGGGGTGGGTGGAGCTTTAGGCAAGTGGGTGTGGTAAGTAATTGATAGCTGTGCTGCAAAGTATCCCTGGAATTTTTTTTAAAATGTTGGCAACTATGCTGTGTGTGCATTTGCACTAACTCAAAGAAGGGTGGCTGCTGTAATGCCGGGACATGGCCCAGGACACAGTATCGATGGACAAGAAGAGGGGCTGTCCCTTCAAACCTGGAACAGTTTGCATCTATGTATAGTGTAAGGGCTCTTTCACATGGTCCGCCTCCGTAGGCGGATCCGTGCTGCTCAGCGGGGATTGATCAGCTGATCCCCGCGGAGCCGGCGGATGACAGCTCCGTCTCCGCTTGCAGTGCGGAGAGGGAGGTGTCACAGCTCTTGCTCCTCTCTATGGGGGATCGGATGAGAGCGGACCGCCTGTCCGCTCTCATCCGATCCGATCCCTGAACGGATGGAAAAATAGGGTTTCCATCCGTCCAGATTTCACGGACAGGATCGGATACGGATGGCAGCGGGTGTCAACGGAGGTGTCTCCGCTGACATCCGCTGCCCCATAGAGATGCATGGAGGATCCGATCAGATCCGCCTAAAAAACTGACAGGCAGATCTGATCGGATCTCCCGTGTGAAAGAGCCCATAATCTGCTGAAAACTTGAATCCAGAATGGAGTTTTGCACAGCTGAAAGATCATGTTAGAATACAATCATTACTACAGGAAAAGCGAATGACTTTCTGTAATCTCCCCCTTGTTATACAGGTTTGGAGCATGAATATAAACATCTATACACTAGTAATGTTTATGGGATAAAACACCTTCTCTAACAATAATGTAGGTGTAAAATCAATTAGAAGTATTGATTTACGTCCTCTTGCAGGGCTGTTTGCTGGGAAGTTGGAGCAAGGCTCAAAGGTCAGGCAAATAGATTAATCCTCTAAACTCCTCCATCTTTGTTTTATGGCCGTCCTTATCACAAAAGGTCTAAACACTTGGCACTAGAATCAGCTGCAACTAGGAACTACACAGGCAAATGATATTCTTCTCCCAGGCCAGGGACTAACATTAACCCGCTTTGTGCCAAAGGCACCTGTAGGTTGTGGGAAAAGACTTGAATCAATATTTGCTTGTAGAAATAGCAGGGCTGTGTGCAAGCAGCTGAATTTCTGCACAGGTATAGCAGAATATCAGTTTGATTTTACACAGTGGAATGCTTTGTAATGTGTAATAATTAACACACATGTTACAGCCTGGATGTCTGGCACGGTCACAAGGAGGACTGCGTCGCACATAACCAGCATTTAAAAGCCTATTAGAATAAAAGTGATATTATTTTAAAGATGGCAATACAATCCAAAAAATAAGTATGGAAATGTTTACACTTGCTTATGCTTTATCTGCTTGTGCATCGAACCTGAGAGTGCATTCTGGAGCTTAATGTATAACCGTACATTTTTGGGTAGGTACACTTACTGAGCATTAAAGCGTATCTAAACCAAGGACAAAATTTTAAATATTGAAGCATGCTAGTCTTTAACCTGTTGCTGCCCGTGTAACACATATGTGCAGCTTTGACACTCTGCACATATGCACACTGGGCGGCCGATGTTTCTGTACGGACTGAGCGCTCACTGCACACTTACAGAACAAATGCCAAGCTTCTGCACCGCCATTTTAAAAACGTTGGCATGTGTGCATATGCACTAGTGATCGACCGATTATCGACAACACCGATATATCGGTGGCTGATCTGCACTTTCCCCGATATATCGGAATCGGCCTTTTGATTTACAGATATTGCCAATATTTCGGGGACGTGCTTGTACCGGGGTGATGCCTGCAGTCCATAGCCGATGGTCGGCTCAGCTGTCATTCCAAGGAGCGGGAGGGGACGTCTCCCCCCTCCCGCCGCCATCCGCGGCTCGCCCAGGTCTCCTGTCCCACCGGGAGACCCGGGCATCCTACCTGCACCGCCGCCATCTGATTGGGTCTCCATTTTTTTTAATCCAGCGCCGATTACCCGGAAGTGATGTCATGATATAGAGATGCATGGGGCAACCGTTCAGGTCCGCCTGAAAAACTGACAGGCGGATCTGAACGGTCCGCAAGTGTGAAAGGGGCCTAAACTGGTTGCGGGTGTGATTTCTATATTGTCAGCACCTGCTAATTGATACAGGTGAGGGAAGGAGATATGATCCAGGTGGGATAGTGGAATAGAAGGGGAAATGGGGAAGTGAAAGTCAAGGGGAAAATGTATCTATCAGACCTGGACAGCGGGGATTTGAATGTGCCTCTTAAATATTAAAAACATATGTATCCACATATAATATAAAAGAAAAATAAATATTTTTGTAGAATATACATACAATCCACTAAAACGGATACAATCAAAGTTGAAAGTACATATACATACCAGGTCAAATGGCCTTAATATGAATAAGGTAATCTGCTGATGGATCTCCTGATCCATATTTATTTTTCTTTTATGTTATATGTGGATACATATGTTTTTAATATTTAAGAGGCACATTTAAATCCTCAGTGTCCAGGTATGATAGATACATTTTCCCCTTGATTTTCCCTTCCCCATTTCCCCTTCTATTCCACTATCCCACCTGGATCATATCTCCTTTCCTGCTACTATATAGGGGACGGTGCCATTTACCTGTCATGCAGTCCATCCTCTCCATACAATCTAAATTGATACAGGTAAGTTTAATCACAAAATACAGGAGGATCACGAACTTGGGATGCAATTATTTCTTACAATTTTGAGAAGGTGTCAAAACATTTTTCCAGTACATTTTTGGAGTTTTGTGGATTGTGTAAGATTCAGCTTTTTGTTTCTCCACTTTTTTTTTTTCATACCAATACAAACACACAAAAAAGAAAAAACATTGGAATGCCTAAAAAAATGTAATTGCAACAATTTTCTGGGTGAAGTAGGGCATTATCTGACAGAAATGCAGAGGTGCCAATATTTCTGGCCATGACTATATATATCATACCTGGCCAACCTGAAAGCTGAAAAATCACTGTGGTAGACACCGCTAATCCAATGATTGCCACTTGCTTCTAGGTCCTGCACCAAGTAGCTGCCCTGCTACATTCTGAACACTGGAGTTTGGCCACTTGGCATGGACGCCACTCAGTGAATGCTTTGCATTTTCTAAATGAATGCAAAGTGTTCTCTGATTGGACAAGGTAGAGAAGCCAGGCAGTGACTTCACATCACAATCCAATTCCCTACCTAGAATTCCTCATAATAGTATTCTCCAGTAAAACTTAAACCTTTAATATGAAAACACATACCAGATAAATAGTCTGCCTGCCCAGGACTTGCTTTTCTTAATCACAGGTTGACATGATCATTCAGAGCCCATTCAGACTAGCGCGACACGACTTTGGGGGGCGACCTGTGAAGTCGCGTGCACCGCTGTGCACCACGACTTCGGTGCGACTTGCAGAGACTTCACATAATGGAAGTCTATGGAAGTCGCTCCGAGGTCGCCCCAAAGTAGTACGGGACCCTTTTTCTAAGTCGGAGCGACTTGTGTCGCTCCTATTAGAATGGGTCCTGTACTACTCAATGGCCCGCGACCGAGGGCGACTTGTCAGGCTGACAAGTCACCTGACAAGTCGCGCTAGTCTGAATGGGCTCTGAAGATCCTCTGTTTGTCAAAAAGTTCTAATATTTTTTTTTCCAGGAACAACAAATCCTGATTTTGTAGAAAATGGATTCCCAGCTCCACCTATCAAGTTCGTTCCATATGTTCAAAGCCCATTCTCCCCCAAGTGCAATCCAAGGAAACATCTTATGTAGATCAGTGCATGTAGGCTGCACAAAAACCCTGGCTGGTGATAGGATACAGCCCTGCCCGGGATGATGTTAAAAAATGTTTGAATTCTGTCAGTAGAACAATTATATCAAATTTAAAATTAAATAAATTTTGTCAATTTTCTAAATTTGCAGGGTGATATGGATATTTGGATAATATTATTAGCTTACATGAAACAAAATTGGCCAGTTCAACAGGGACCTACCAAATTATAATACATGTATGGGCACTCAAATGTGTGGATAGGGAAATCAGGTCTTTTTTTTTTTTTTCGTTTAACACACTGATTGAATGAACAAAACTGACATTATATATGGGTTGCCTTAAGCTGGAAATAAGCGGATTGAAATTTGGCTGCTTCAGCAGGGACCAGCTGAATTGTGGTCAGTGTGCATCCTTCCCCATTTGATAGAAATGTATTGTTAGATTGACTTCTATTGAATGGACAAGCTGTCAGTATATATGTGCCAGTGGGTCGGTTTCCTCCATTACTCTTGTTTGTGTGAATGGAGTAATCTGTGGGATAAACAGATCAAATTTTAGCCATTTCAGCAGGAATTGTTGCATGGGTGGCCCAGTTGGCACCACTATTGTCTCACAAGCTGGGTGGAAAATTCTTGGCTGAACCATGCCTACAGTACATCCAATCACATGCAGGCACTCTTAGGGTTTTCTGACAGGTGTGGGTGCTGCCAGTCATAAAATATAAAACGTGCACTGTAAATTTGCCCGTCTACGCTGTTGAATGGGGGAATGGCGTAAATTCTCTGCTGGGCTGAACAAAAAAAATGTTAACATGTATGGCCAGCCTAAAAAAGAATTGGAGTTGATTTATTAAAACCGGAGAGTGCAAAATCTGGTACAGCTCCATTTTAGAAGCGGATTGGACAGCTGCACTAGATACTACACTCTCCAATTTTAATAAATCAACCACATTGTCTGAGGCTAAAGTTATGTTTCTAGTGTATGTATTAACTGTGCCTATGTACATCTCATGCAACCTCTCTCTGACCTTTCTGTGCTGTCTTCTTCTTCCGGCATTAGAGCATAAAATATGATACCCCTAGCTGCAGATGGAAGAGACATCAGATACCATATTATGAGCAGCTCTGCTCTGCCTCTTCTTCCCTAGTGCAACAGCAATTAAGGCCCCTCCCACTTTTAGCCATATTTTAAATTTCTGCTGGTGTCTAGGTAACAATGAGAGTTTGTTCTAAGGATTACATGCACACATACTGCAGTTTAAAGCAGCGTTTTTCAATCTTTTAACACAGTGGAACACCTAAATAACCTTTAGGTCTTGAGGAGCCTACTGCTAAAATTGCTATATCTACAGGCCATTGAGCATTAGGATATAAGAATAAATAAAATAATGTATGTGGTGTATTTAGCATGCTATTCTAAGACAAATTTATGTGCAGTATTATCTTTAAAATAAAAAAATAATTATAAAAATGATCAGAAAAAAAAACACAGTCAATGAAAACTATTAATTGATGGTCAGAAGAGAAATGGCCAATTACATTGATGGTCAAAGAAAAGTGCCGTCTTGCATTGGTGGTCATTGTAACGCCCCCCTCACATTGGTGGTCAGAGGAAAAAGGTCCCCTTGCGTAAGTGGTCATTGTTGTGCCTCCTTACATTGATGGTCATTGAAAATCTCCCTTACATTGGTGGTCAGTGGAAAAAGCCCCTCTTATATTGGTGGTCATTGGCAGAAGGGACATTGGCTGTCAGGAGGAAGAATGCCCCTTACAATGGTGCTCAGTGGGGAAAATGCTTCCGCATTTGTGCTAAGTGGGAAGAATGTCCCTTACATTGGTAATCAGAAGGTAAAAATGCAAACTCATTAGAGAAAGCCAAAAAAATCATTGACGTCAGTGGTTACTTATCGGAGAGGAAGAGATTGCTCATTGCAATTGAACCTCCAGCAACCTCTGGATTAACTCTAGGGTTCCATGGTACACGGTCGAGCAAGGCTGGTATAAAGTGATCCTGTTCCATGCCATAACTATTTAAAACCAAACCCATACCTGTAAAGAAGAGAAAGAAAACTTGCCTCTCTTGCTCTACTAGTAAACCAACCCTTCTTGAAGTGTTGCTTTCTGTGGTTTTTGCAGCCCTCACTGATTCCTTTGTTGACCTCACGTCACTGCAAGAGAAAGTAAAAATCCAGCCAAAACTTTTTTCGATAGAGTGGAAAAAGGGTGCTAACCCCTGTATGGTTTTAACCACTTAAGCCCCGGAAGATTTTACCCCCTTCCTGACCAGGGTTTTTTTTGCGATTTTTTACTGCGTGACTTTAACGGACAATTGCGACGCTGTACCTAAACTAATTTCACGTCCTTTTTTTTCCCACAAACAGAGCTTTCTTTTGGGGGTATTTGATCACCTGTGCAATTTTTTGATCATGCGCTATAAACAAAAAAAGAGCGTACATTTTGCAAAAATAACAATATTTTTCAAATTTTTTATATGAAATTCCCCCCAAAAAAATGTAAAAAACAAAATTTCTTTAACATTTTCGGCCAATTTGTTTTATGCTACATATGTTTGGTAAAAAAAAAATCGCAAAAAGCGTATTTTTATTGGTTTGCGCAAAAGTTATCGCGTTTACTAACAAAGGGAAAGATTTTTGTCATTTTTGGTGTTTTCTTTTTTTAACGAGTAATGGCGGCAATCTGCGATTTTTTTTGCGGGACTGCGACATTTCGGCGGACAGATCGGACCCTTGACTGACAGTTTTGACACTTTTGGGGTTACCAGTGACATTACTGCAGTAATCAGTGCTATACATATGCATTGTTACTGTAAAAATGACACTGGCAGGGAAGGGGTTAACTGTATTGGAGAGGGAGGGGTTAAGTGTGTCCTAGGGGCGTGCTTCTAACTGTAGTGGGACAGGTCTACTATTGTAAAAACAAAGATCAACGGTTCTACATAGTAGAACCGTCTGATCTCCATTTTTACACAGGGGAGAATGACAGGCGGCTTGTTTACATTTGCCGCCCGCCTTTCTCCCGCTCTACCGACGATCGTAGTGTGACTGGCGGACATCGGGTCCGCCAGTCACACGCGCGGACTCCTCAGTGAACGAGCCGGGGCGGGCGCGCGCCTCAGCGGGTGCGCTCGCCCGCTATTGGCTCACAAGCCGGTCACAGGCTAGTGACGTAGTGTATATATATATATACGTCACTTTGCCTGGCCGGGGCTGACCGCCGCAGTATATCTACTTGCGGCGGTCGGCAAGTAGTTAACTGCTACACCAGTTGTCAGTGGGAAAGGAAGTCAAGTAAAATCCCTATAGTGGAGCTCCAGATAACAATAAAAACTCAACAAGCGTTTTAATCATCCCTCACAGCAAAGGTTTTGCTAGACACCAATTTTAGTTGTGGCTTCAGAAATTGTATTCTGAAATTCTGTTTACAAACCAAATAGATTTGCGTGGAGTTGTTAATGACCTGTAAACGTAAATTGTAATCAATGATGTTTGGAATGTTTTTATATTTGCACCTAAATATGTATTTGTGAACACTTTGGTCTGTACGTTCCTTCTGAATGTTCTTGGCACAAACGTTTCTGGTTTACATAATACAGGAACACCAAGCTTGCAATTACAGTGTTATTATTTATGGGTGTAAGTTATCTGCTACGCCATTATTATCGTGGTCTAGCTGCAGATAGGAGAATTTTCATCGAGTTCCACGTGGAGAAACTAATTACAGGGAGTCACTCTATGATTACAAAGAATCATTCTAATAACTTTCACCCCCTCCAATCAGAAGCACAACTACCGATTCATATTCCCAAGAGAAGAGCAAAGATGGAAAACACGTAATACAAATAGAACTAGTCACAACACAAAGATGTTTGGACCACATGTAGCACCGCAGCTTCTGTATCTCATTTTAGAACTGACACTATAACAGTCATCGTCATCTGATCAGACTGAAAAGGTCAGCTAGAGAAACATTTGAATATCCCTGGGCATTTTGTGATCTCTACACACCCCCTGGCTAGACAATCTCAGGGAAAAATAATGGACTGTCCACAATGGATTTTCCCAGATGATTGCAATTGTGCCCTCAAGATAAGATTTCAAGTCTATAGGTAGCCCAATATACTGGTGTTGTAGTGTGAATAGTAAGAGCAGGTTCACATAGGTGCGACCCGACTTGCCGGGGCGACCTGTGAAGTCGCGGTGCATAGCTCGCACCGCGACCTCGGAGCGACATGCACGGACTTCACATCATTGAAGTCAATGCAGGTCGCTCCAGGTCGCCCCAAAGTAGTACAGGACCCTTTTTCTAAGTCGGAGCGACTTGTGTCGCTCCTAATAGAATGGGTCCTGTGCTAATCTATGGCAGGCGACCCACGGCGACTTGTCAGGCAACCAGGTCGCCTGTCAAGTTGCCCCAGTGTGAACGGGGTCTAAGTGTTTTGAAAACAGAAATGTTGTTAAATATTTACTAAGGCCGGTCATAGACCAAGCAATGTTCTTTCCTGCAACCACAGGTTGCAGAAAAGAAAATTGCTTGATTCCCCCCTCAACACATTCAGTGTTGATAGTGGAATCCCTCCCATGGAGTCATTGGAGTTTATTTACTAAAGGCGTAGTTACATAGTTTGTGAGGTTGAAAAAGACATCTGTCCATCCAGTTCAACCTATGATGTGTGTGTGTGTTTGCTGTTAACCGTACATTGTATACCCCTGTATGTTGTACATTGTATACCCCTGTATGTTGTGGTCTTTAAGCTGCCCATCTAATAGTTTTTTTAAACTATCAATGCTCCCTGCTGATACGACTGCTTGTGGAAGAGAATTCCACATCCTTACTGCTCTGACAGTGAAGAACCCCTTACGTATTTTAAGCTTAAACCGTTTTTCCTCTAGTTTTAGTGAGAGGCCACGTGTCTTATTGTATTCCCTTTCTCTGAATAGTTTGTTCCTTATGCTAGGGTCGCCAGTACAGTATTTGTACATTGATATCATATCCCCCCTCAAGTGTCTCTTCTCCAGAGAGAATAAGTTCAGTGCTTGTAGTCTTTCCTCATAGCTGATGTCCTCCATTCCCCTAATTATTTTTGCTGCCCTTCTCTGGACTCTTTCCAGTTCCAGCACATCCTTCCTGAGGACCGGTGCCCAGAACTGGACAGCATACTCCAGATGTGGCCGGACCAGAGTCTTGTAGAGTGGGAGAATAATCTCTTTATTTCTGGAGTGAATCCCCTTTTTTATACATGCCAGAATTCTGTTGGCTTTGCTTGCAGCGGCTTGGCATTGCATGCCACTGCCAAGCCTGTTGTCCAGTAGTACCCCCAGGTCCTTTTTCATCTTAGATTCACCCAGAGGTTTCCCCCTAGTGAGTAGCTTGCTTTCGTGTTTCTGACGCCCAAGTGCATTATTTTACATTTTCCAACATTAAACCTCATCTGTCATGTAGTTGCCCACCCCATTATTTTGTTCAGGTCCGCTTGTAAGGTTTCCACATCCTGCACAGAAGATATTGGCATGCTTAGTTTAGTATCATCTGCAAATACAGAGATTGTGCTAGATATCCCCTCCTCTAGATCATTTATGAATAGATTAAACAGGATTGGTCCCAGGACAGATCCTTGGGGGACCCCACTTTCCACACCCGCCCAATCCGAGTAATCACCACCCTCTGGACTCTCCCCTGGAGCCAGTTTTCTATCCAGGTACTCACCCTATGGTCCATACCTATGTACCTTAGTTTGTACAGTAAACGTTTGTGAGGAACGGTGTCAAATGCCTTTGCAAAGTCCAGATACACCACATCCACAGGCTTTCCTTTATCTAGGTGGCAACTCACTTCATCGTAGAAAGTTAATAGATTGGTGTGGCAAGAACGATTTTTCACGAATCCATGCTGATTGCTACTAATAATACCGTTTTCATTACTAAAGTCTTTTATGTGGTCCCTTAACATCCTCTCAAAAATCTTGCAGACAATTGATGTTAGGCTGACCAGCCTAGAGTTACCCGGGATATATCTCGGCCCTTTTTAAATATTGGTACCACGTTGGCTTTTTTCCAATCAGCTGGCACCATACCCATCTGTAGACTATCCTTAAAGATCAAGAATAATGGTCTGGCAATCACCTGGCTGAGCTCTTTAAGAACACTCGGGTGCAAGCTATCCGGTCCCGGTGATTTATTTATGTTAAGTTTCTCTGGTTTAGGTCTATCCTCTGTTAGCCATGGTGGTACTTTCTGAGGTGTATTATTTAGTTTAGCATTACAAGCTGGGTTAGTGTAGCTCCCCAATTCTTTTGTGAAGACTGAAGAGAAGAAATTATTTTACACTTTCGCCTTCTCTCTGTCCTCTGTGGCCAGATTTCCTTTGTCGTCTTTTATGGGGCCAATGTGCACTACAACAAATCCACTGTGCACTACAAGTGCACTGCAAGTGCACTTGGAATTGCAGTCACTGTAGAGCTGAGGGGGACATGCAAGGAAAATAAAAAAACATAATTTTTGCTTGCACATGATTGGATGATAGAAATCAGCAGTGCTTCCCCTCATTTCAGGTCTTCCCCTCAAATCTACAGCGACTGTACCTCCAAGTGTACTTTCAGTGTACTTCCAAGTGCACTTGTAATGCACAGTGGATTTACCTTTAGTAAATCAACCCCATTGTGTTTGGGGAAGCCATGCCCACCGGAAGAACGCAGTGATTACTGCTAGCAGCTATAACAGCCACTAGCAATAATCGCATGTAAAATCCGACAGGCTGGTTGTACCATAGTTGATTGATCAAATTGGGTACATTCAGCCTGGCCATGGTTTGAATCTCGGCCGGTGCCTGCTGAAACAAAAGAGATTTGAACAGTCTATGGCTGGCTTAAAGCCCAGCAGCAGCCAAAATATTTTATTTTGTTTTGGATAGCCAATAGAAGGGTTAAGCCGGCCATAGAAGGAGTGATTCTCTTTCCTGCAACCACAGGTTTCAGGAAATACAAACCCATCGATTACCCCATCAACACAGTGAGTTTTAATGGGGGAATTCCTCCTACTGAGCCATTGTGATCTTCTGGGAGCCGAGAATCCAACTGTATATAGCCGGCTATAGAACCTTTGTCAAGACATTGTTGTCTGTGTACTCTTGAAAAGTGATTGGCAATCTCTCTAGTAGAAACAAAAACAAAAACATTTTTAGGAGTTGGGAAAAGTTAGAACTTTTAGAGTCGGTTCACACTGGGGCGACACGACTCTGTACTACTTCGGGGACGACTTATGCATTCCCATGCACCACGACTTTGGAGCGACTTGCGTGGACTTCACATAATGGAAGTCTATGTAAGTCGCTCCGAGGTCACCCCGAAGTAGTACAGGACCCTTTTTCTAAGTCGGAGCGACTTGTGTCGCTCCTATTAGAACAGGTCCTGTAGCAGTCAATGGACTGCGAGGGAGCGCGACTTGTCAGGCTGACAAGTCGCCTGACAAGTCGCGCTAGTGCGGACCGGGTCTTAAAGCTTACATACACTGTATCTAAGTGCCGCAAACCAAAAATGCTATTTAATTAATTTGTATTCAATTTTATTCAAAGCAAACTCCCCCCATCAATCAATGTCTCCATGCTTTATTTTGCTGAGAAATCACTTTGAAAAACATCCCCCTAGCATTTCTGGCCATGGCCATTCTTAGTTAGGGCAGATGATTAATCTAGCATTTACTTCCTAGAATCTATCTACCTTTAGCTCAGGCACGCAGGCAGGAGGATGTGCTTAGCTGAGAAAGCCCCTCCTCCCCTCCTGATGACTCCTGAAATGTATGACCTAATTTGCCTAGACCTGGAAACCACGAAGTAACTACAAACATGTAAAAAAAAGTAAATATAATAGACCTTCCTTCCTATTTACTAAAGTTAGCAGTATAAGGATTAACAATAGTCAATGCTGAATTGACAGAGTGAAGTTTTGCTTTAATATTGCTTGTACCTTCGGTTCCGGTGACGCCCACACTCACTGTTCTTTGTACAAGAGGTGGAACAGGAACAAGGGAAAGTACGGAATGTGAAAGAACATTTCTCTAATGGGGACAGAGACAAGAATGAAAAGAAATCAGACTTTTCTTGCTCAAGTTTTGTTCTGCACCCTGTCACTATGTACGGATGTGTGAATGAACACAGTAGGAGGCTAGATTTTCATTTCTATAGAAAGTAGGGAGCTATTGGCAGATCTTGGAAAAACTCTGAATGCATCTATTAGCATTCCCAACATTCATAAGTGCTTGTTATTGCTGCTCTTTTACCATCGACTTTATATTGCATCACTAATTGTATTGGGCCGTGTGTGGCCAACCTATGAAAAACTTTTTTCCAGTGGCCAGTGAGGCTGTCCATTATCAGGATGGACTAGTATCATTCTGTGTGGGCAGAGCAAGCTCCAACACTACCCAGAAACAGTGGAGCTTTGCCTATTGGTATGGCCCAAGATTGGGTTATGACGGGACATATTGGAAGGTGTAGATAAGCTTAGAAAAGAAATGGATTGCTGGAATGTATGAAAATGTTGAAATATTATGAGAAATAAATGAGAATGTGATTTTTTTTAAATACGATTTTTAATAAGTTTGGGGAATTTTGGAAGGCATAAGGCAATGCTGAAATAAATTGAAATGGTTTTGGTACGGGTAATAATAGAAGGTACAAGCATTTTAGTTTTTATTAAGGCTCCGTTCACATATATGCGTCTCGGATCGCGGACATAATTGCCTCGATTCTGCCCGCGATTCCAACCAATTGCAAATCGCAGGACGCCTGAGCGATTCCCGTGACTTGCAATGGCACCCCAAACGCGGCACGATTTTGCCGCGTTAGTCGCCTGACAAATCGCAGTAAAATTGCAAACAGAATCACGGGACGCCTGACGCCCAAAGGCAGCTCTTGTACTTCTTTTGGGCGTCAGGTGTCCCGCAATCCTGTTTGTGCAATTTTACCGTGATTCATTGGGCGACGATCGCAGCAAAATCTCACCGCCTTTGGGGTGCCATTGCAAGTCACGGGAATCGCTCGGGCGTCCCGGGACTTGCTATGGTTTGGAAATGTGAGCAAAATTGCGGCAATTCTGCCCGCGATTCGAAACGCCTATATGTGAATGGAGCCTTAATAAAAATGTAAATGTTTGTACCTTCCATTATTACCCGTACCATCAAACAATTTCAATATATTTCAGCATTGCCTTATGTCTTCCCAAATTCACCAAACTTATTAAAAATTGTATTATGAAAAATCATATTCTCATTTATTTCTCATAACTCAACATTTTCATACATTCCAGCAATCCATTCTGAATGGAGCCTTAAAAAAAAAACTCACTCTCTCTCAATCAATATTGACTATTTTTGTTTCTTGTGCTGCTAGCATTAGAAAATAGATAGAATGAATATCATATTTACTTGTTTTACTTTTTTTTTTTTTACATTTCTTCAGTTATTTCCTGGTTTTCAGGCCTAGGCAAAATAATGTCATACATCCCAAGTGCCTTCAGGAGGGAAGGAGGGGTTTTCTCAGCTAAGCACACCCTCCTGCCTGTAGGCACGAGCTAAGGGTAGATGGATTCCAGGAAGAAGATGCTACATTACTCATCTCACCTTACTCAAGATAGCCATGGCCAGAGATGCTAGGGTTGTGTTTTTAAAAGTGATTTCTCAGCAAAATAAAACATGCTTTTAGATTGTAAGCTCTCTTTTAGATTGTAAGCTCCCTTTTAGATTGTAAGCTCTCTTTTAGATTGTAAGCTCTAACGAGCAGGGCCCTCTGATTCCTTTGGTTCCAAATTGTATTGTAACTGTAATGTCTGCCTTCATTTTGTTAAGCGCTGCGCAAACTGTTGGCGCTATATAAATCCCGTATAATAATAATGATAAAGACATGGATGGATGGGGTAGTTTTCTTTGAATAATTAAAATTAATTAAATGTTGTTTTTGGTTTGTAGCTCTCAGGTACAGTGTAGTTCCGCTTTAAATATGGGGAAAGTGGGGAGTATAGGGAATGTTGGAAATTTAAAAAGTATAGAAAATATTGGGGAATGTTGGGAGGCGTAGTAAAGTATGGAAATTAGATTGGGGAATCCTAGAAAAGATAAAAAAAAAAAAGATATAAAAATATTGGTGAGAATAGGAATTGTTGGGGTTTATTGGGAAATATGGAATACATTAAAGTGTTACTAAATCCAGGACCCTGCGTTCACTATATCTGGTCTCCCACAGTACACAGAACATGGAAATGTAATTATTTTAGTAAACATAAACTACTACATTCTTTTCTCATCAGCAGTACATAGCATTCTTGTGACTTCTATCAGTGTCTGGTTAAAGCTTGTAGGAGGAGTTTTCAGTCTACCCTAACTGTCCTATGAGGCTGCAGGACCCCTGACCCTCTGTTTGGACAGTGCTGATTGGCCCTGTGCTAATCACATGCACCCTCTAAAGAAAAAAAAACTTTCTAGCAATGTGCACCAAAGTGAGTATGTGCAGAGTGACTCCAAAGGTTCTGTACTATCTGGAGATGGATTGGGCACAGTGTAAGAAGGTGAGGAGCAGAGAAGACAGGATCAAACAGCCTTTTTACACAATGCAGAGAATTAACCCCTTAGGTTCCACAGTGAGTATAACAAGCATGCTTTACTGCATATACAGACTGATTTTTTCTGCTGTGGGTTTAGTAACACTTTAACCACTTGCCGACCGCCCGCCGCAGATATACGGCGGCAGGCTGGCTCGGCTGTCTGAATCACCGTATCTGTGCACCCCCCATTGGCTAGTGGGGAAGCTGATTCACAGGGCCAGCAACCGCAATTGCCGCCTGGCACCCGTGATCACTCCCCATGGAGAAAGAACAGAGGTCTGTTGTTGTAAACACAGTAGATTGTTGTTCTCTCAGAAATCAGCACAGAGCACCTGTGATCCTCCTATTTAGGAACACAGGTCTCTGTGTTGATTCCACAAGCCCATCCCCCTCACAGTTAGAAAACACCTGCTAGGCATACACTTAACCCTTTGATCACCACTGATTTAACCCCATTCCCTGCCAGTGTCATTATTACAGTAACAGTGCATATTTTTAGCATATTTTTATTTTTTGTCCCCTAAAAAATTAAAAAAATGTCAGTTAGGGGTCCGATCTGTCTGCAGCAATGTCGCAGTCCCACTAAAAATCGCTGATTGCCATTACCAGGAAAAAAATAAATAAATAAAAATGACATAAATCTTTCCCCTAGTTTGCAGACGCAATAACTTTTGAGCAAAACAATTAAAATACACTTATTTGGATTTTTTTTTTTTTTTTACCAAACATATGCAGCAGAATGCAAATTGGCCTAAAAGGATGAAAAAATTTGATTTTTAAATTTTTTGTTAATGGGAATGTTATATAGCAGAATGTGAAAAATATTGAAATTGTAGTGCAATATTTTTCATAGAGATGAAAGCTTGGTAAGAGTAGAGGTTGTGGGACTGGAACAGAGAAGATGGATCCATGGCTTTTTGCCCGACTCCTGAAAATGACGCAGCTCTGGAGCCAGCAGAAGACAGAGGTGCTTCAGTGTGATCGGGGCTGTGTGATGTGGCTATTGGCACCCTCCATGAATCCTGAACAGACAGCCTGAGAAGCTCACAGCAGGTATGGACATTTTTTATACTGGATGCAACTTGGATGATTTCTGACCCAAAACTGGCTATTGATGGTTCCAGTAAAGACCATAAAACTTCTGGCATCTGGTTGCATTCATTTGTCACGGCCAAAACATTACTTCCTAGTCAGAGGTGAATTATAATAATTAGCCATGATTCTTTTCAGAAGAACTATTTTAAATAATTTATATTATGAGCGTCAGCTGTTGTTTTTATGATTATTAAAGGAGAAGTGTGGCCAAGGCTCTTTTGGACATACATCTCCTGTGGGTAACAGGAGTGCACTTAGTTTTGCACTCTGGTGACCCAGATTCAGCCAATAGTGGCGTTTTTCCACTGCATGGAACGGATCGGTTTGGCTCGGTTTGGCGCTTTTCCACTGCATGGTACCGCATGGTACATGTTACAGGGGCGGAGCCAGAGGGCTAGCTGAGGTGGCAATTGCCACCCCAGACTAAGTCCTTGCCACCCCTGTTGCCACCCCGCTGAAAACATTACACTCAGTGGCCCCGGGTCACTCAGTCCATCCTCTGCCCTGTGTCTCGCGGCCTGGCCAGCCCACCACACTGGTTGCTAGCATCACCTGTCGTCTAGAAACCAGTGAGGTCAGCCTTGTGTGGGGGTGTGTCATCATGTGAGGCTTCCCCTCCTCCCCCAGCATTCAGAGCGCAGGAGGATTTTCATTTCATGATCCTCCGCGCCTGAAATTGGCTCCACCCACCTCCCTGCCATCAGAGAAACTGACTGAAGCTGGACAGGGCAGGAAGGATTCAGCCGCGGGACGGATAGATGGATGGTGTCAGCGCCGGTTCCTGGACTTGGTAACTGTTACTGGCTCTGCCCCTCTCTCTCTCACTACTACCCCCCTCCCTCACTACTTCCCCTTCCCCATCTCTCTCACTACCCCCCCCTCTCTCACTACTCCCCCTCTCCTTCTATCCCTCTCTCTCCCTCTATCCCTCTCTCTCCCTATATCCCTCTCTCTCCTTCTATCCCTCTTTCTCCTTCTATCCCTCTCTCTCCTATCCCTCTCTCTCTCTCCCTTCTATCCCTCTCTCTCCTTCTATCCCTCTCTCTCTCCTTCTATCCCTCTCTATCTCCTTCTATCCCTCTCTATCTCCTTCTATTCATCTCTCTCTCTCCTTCTATCTCTCTCTCTCTCTCTCTCCTTCTATCGCTCTCTCCCTCCTGCTATCCCTCTCTCTCTCCTTCTATCCCTCTCTCTCCCTCTATCCCTCTCTCTCCCTCTCTCTCCCTCTATCCTTCTCTCTCCTTCTATCCCTCTCTCTATCCTTCTATCCCTCTCTCTCTCTCCTTCTATCCCTCTCTCTCCTTCTATCCCTCTCTCTCTCCCTCTATCCCTCTCTCTCCTTCTCTCTCCCTCTATCCCTCTCTCTCCTTCTATCCCTCTCTCTCCCTCTATCCCTCTCTCTTCTTCTATCCCTCTCTCTGCTTCTATCCCTCTCTCTTCTTCTATCCCTCTCTCTTCTTCTATCCCTCTCTCTCCTTCTATCCCTCTCTCTCCTTCTATCCCTCTCTCTCCTTCTATCTCTCTCTCTCTCTCCTTCTATCCCTCTCTCTCTCCTTTTATCCCTCTATCTTCTTCTATCCCTCTCTCTCCTTCTATCCCTCTCGCTCCTTCTATCCCTCTCTATCCTTCTATACCTCTCTCTCCTTCTCTCTCTCCTTCTATCCCTCTCTCTCCTTCGGTCCCTCTCTCTCCCTCTGTCCCTCTATCTATCCCCCTCTCTCTCTCTACCTCTTTATCCCTCTCTCTCCCTCTTTATCCCTCTCTCCCTCTCCCTCCCTAAATATTCTGATTCTATTCTTCCGGAAGCACATTTGTGAGGTCAGGCCTTCTCATCCAACATCTGTGCCTGTTATAGCTGCGAAGGGTGAGTCATTTTATGGTGGGGCATTGGGCAGGGGCGAGGGGCGGGCATTGGGTGGAGCTTGGGTGGGACTTATGGGAGGGGTTACCTTGCCACCCCTTTGCCACCCCTGTTTTAAAAGTCTAGCTCCGCCACTGACATGTTAGAACGGTTCGGTACGGTTTGGTACATCGGCGCTTTTCCACTACATGGTATGGCGTCGGTACGGCTCGCTTAAACAGTACCACCTTGGTTGGGGTTCCAAGCATTCCGTACCTATACCATATCCCACAATCCTTTGCATGCAGTCTTGATTGTTTGTCACTACTAGCCACTGATTGGTCAGAGAATCGTTGTAATCCCACCCACTTACTACTTAAGTGGAAAAGCAAACCGAGCCGAGTAGAGCCTATACAGTGCTGAAAGGTGCCGACTCGTACCACGCAGTGGAAAAGCAAACTGAGCCGAGCATGGCCAAGCTGTGCTGAGTGGAGCCAAGCCGGTACTTGCAGTGGAAAAGTGCTATAGTAGGCCTTTAGCTTTACCCACTGTTGATTGACATCACAGAGCCGATCCAGGCTCTGCAGGGATCCCGACAACAATGTCGGGATCCGCCCAGATTCCAAACCAGCACCTTGCTTAGCCTCTTACTGTGACGCTGAAAGTCTAAGCCACCGGCTCCCACCTCCTCCCCAGCCTGGCACTCCAGTGAGCGTTAGAGTGGCAGAGCACAGAGAACTGAGAACCAATTGGCTGCAGCCGCTGATCGGTGTATTCTTTAAGCAGAGGAGTCCCCACTGTCAAAATACAATGGCTCAGTGGAGAGAATTCCTCCATCCACTTTGGTGGATGGAGAATCTCATTGTTTTTTTGTTTTTTTTAATCAGCCCTCTACAGCAACATCCTACTAAGCAAGTAACTCTAGAATGATATAGAATGATGCAATGCAGTTATATAATAATTAAACATACAGTATGTACTGTATTTGAAATACAACTGGTGTTAGGACCTATATGTGTCTTGATTTCAGCGTTCTGCAATCCAGTACAGCAGCACTCAGACTGGGAGAGAGAGGACCAGTACTCAGACCCAATCAAACTCTGCTTCATGCAAATGTGCTGACAGTAATCCTACTGATAGGAGGAGAAAGCAAAGCGAGCAGAGAGATGACATCATCCCTGTGCTGATTCCTTGTCCACCCACCTAATATATTTTTTACCCAGCACTGAGGACCAGAAGCTATTCTGATGCTTCTGCAGTAGCATACAAGGATCTGCTTGTGTTTTGTGGGAGGAGTGTCTGCATCCCAAAAAGGCCAAACAGTATTATAAATCCTTTGGGTGCAGGAGGGAGGGGGGTTAAAAATACACAGATATGTGTTTCTACTGTGAATTTACCTATCTGCATTCAGTTTTACACCAATATAATATATATATATATATATATATATATATATATATATATATATATATATATATATATATATATACAGTGCATCAGGAAAGTATTCACAGAACTTCACTTTTTCCACATTTTGTTATGTCACAGCCTTATTCCAAAATGGATTCAATTATTTTTTTTTCCCTCAAAATTCTACAAACATCACCCCTTAATGACAATATGAAAGAAGTTTGTTGGAAATCTTTGCAAATATAATAAAAAATGAATAAATCACACTTACATAAGTATTCACAGCCTTTACCATGACACTCAAAACTGAGCTCAGGTGCATCCTGTTTCCACTGATCATTGTTGAAATGTTTATACAACTTGATTGAAGTTCACCTGTGTTAAATTCAGTTGATTGGATATGATTTGGAAAGGCACTTACCTGTCTATATAAGTTTCCATAGTTAACAGTGCATGTCAGAGCACAAACCAAGCCATGAAGTCCAAGGAATTGCCGTAGACCTTTGAGACAGGATTGTATTGAGGCACAGATTTTGGGAAGGATACAAAGAACATTTCCGCAGCATTGAAGGTCCCAGTGAGCACAGTGGCCTCCATCATCCGCAAATGGAAGAAGTTTGGAACCACCAGGACTCTTCCTAGAGTGGGCTGCCCAGCCAAACTGAGCAAACGGGGGAGAAGGGTCTTAGTCAGGGAGGTGACCAAGAACCCGATGGTCACTCTGACAGAGCTCCAGCATTTCTCTTGTGGAGAGAGGAGAACCTTCCAGAAGAGCAACCATCTCTGCAGCACTCCACCAATCAGGCCTGTACGGTATATTGGCAAGACAGACGCCACTCCTCAGTAAAAGGCACATGACAGCCTGCCTAGAGTTTGCCAAAAGGCACCTGAAGGACTCTCAGACCATGAGAAACAAAATTCTCTGGTCTGATGGACCAAAGATTAAACTCTTTGGCCTGAATAGCAAGGATCATGTCTGGAGGAAACCAGGCACTGCTCATCACCTGGCCAATACCATCCTTACAGTAAAGCATGGAGGTGGAAGCATCTTGCTGTGGGGATGTTTTTCAGTGGCAGGAAATGGGGGGCTAGCCAGGATCGAGGGAAATATGAACGCAGCAATGTACAGAGACATCCTTGAAGAAAACCTGCTCCAGAACCCTCTGAACCTTAGAATAGGGCAAAGGTTCATCTTCCAACAGGACTATGACCAGGGATTTTTTTTCAGCAGGAAGGCGGTGGAACGCAGTCCCAGCACCTCCAGCACTGAATATATGTAATAGCAAGGGGTGTGTTGGAGGGTCTCTTGATGCTGGCTGCTTGGGAATCTATTGTCACTGGTAGGGATCTGGTATTGTGCGAGGGTCTATTTTTGCTGCTGGGCGATCTATTGTTGCTGGGGGGGGGGGGGTTCAATGTTGTCTGTAGGGATCTCCTGTTGAGGTAGAGGTCTATTGTTGGCTGATCTATTAAAACTGGTTGCTGGGAGAGCCGTTGTTGCTACTGGAGGGGGTCTAATGTTGCTGGGCTGGATCTAATGTTGCTGGGCGAGGTATTTTGTTGTGCGCGGGAAGTGGGTAGGGGGTGGAACCAAGGGACAGTGCTCAGAGGTGGGTAGTGGGTGGAGACAAGGAGTGACTCAGAAGAGGGGAGTTCCTGCACCTATTCTCCAAGAAAAAAAGCCCTGACTACGACCCTAAGCACACAGCCAAGATAACAAAGGAGTGTCTATGGGACAACTCTGTGAATGTCCTTGAGTGGCCCAGACTTGAACCTGAACATCTCTGGAGAAATCTGAAAAAGGCTGTGCACCGACGCTCCCCATCCAACCTAATCGAGCTTGAGAGGTCCTGCAAAGAAGAATGGGAGAAATTGCCCAGAAATAGTTGTGCCAAGCTTGTAGCATCATACTCAAAAAGACTTGAGGCTGTAATTAGTGCCAAAGGAGCTTCAACAAAATATTGAGCAAAGACTGTAAATACTTATGTACATGGGATTTTTTTTTTAAATAAATTTACAAAGATGTCAAACAAACTTCTTTCATGCTGTCATTATGGGGTATTGTTTGTAGAATTTTGAGTAAAATAATGAATGTAATCTTTTTTAGAATAAGGCTGTAACAACAAAATGTAGAAAAAGTGAAGCGCTGTGGATACTTTCCGGATGCACTGTATATATATATATATATATATATATATATACAGTACCTTGCGAAAGTATTCGGCCCCCTTGAACTTTGTGAACTTTTGCCACATTTCAGACTTCAAACATAAAGATATAAAACTGTAATTTTTTTGTGAAGAATCAACAACAAGTGGGACACAATCATGAAGTGAAACAAAATTTATTGGATATTTCAAACTTTGTTAACAAATAAAAAACTGAAAAATTGGGCGTGCAAAATTATTCAGCCCCTTTACTTTCGGTGCAGCAAACTCTCTCCAGAAGTTCAGTGAGGATCTCTGAATGATCCAATGTTGACCTAAATGACTAATGATGATAAATAGAACCCACCTGTGTGTAATCAAGTCTCCGTATAAATGTACCTGCACTGTGATAGTCTCAGAGGTCCGTTTAAAACGCAGAGAGCATCATGAAGAACAAGGAACACACCAGGCAGGTCCGAGATACTGTTGTGGAGAATTTTAAAGCCGGATTTGGATACAAAAGGATTTCCCAAGCTTTAAACATCCCAAGGAGCACTGTGCAAGCGATAATATTGAAATGGAAGGAGTATCAGACCACTGCAAATCTACGAAGACCTGGCCGTCCCTCTAAACTTTCAGCTCATACAAGGAGAAGACTGATCAGAGATGCAGCCAAGAGGCCCATAATCACTCTGGATGAACTGCAGAGATCTACAGCTGAGGTGGGAGACTCTGTCCATAGGACAACAATCAGTCGTATACTGCACAAATCTGGCCTTTATGGAAGAGTAGCAAGAAGAAAGCCATTTCTTAAGGGCTCTTTCACACGGAGCGGACCGCATTGCGATCCGCTTCGGCACTTTCTATTTATTTTTTTCACGGAGCGGATGACATTTGTGTCATCCGCTCCGTATGTCCGCATATCATCCCATCCGTTTGCGGATGATATACGGACATAATGTAAGTCTATGGGCATTGCGGATGTCAGCGGATGACACCGCTGACATCCGATTTTCCTTCCTTTCCGTTTTTTGAACGGAAGAAAAATAGGGTTCTGTTCCGTTCCAAAAACGGAACAGAACTGAAAGGAAGAAAATCGGATGTCAGCGGATGGTATTCCGCTGACATCCGCAATGCCATTGACTTACATTATGTCCGTAAATCATCCGCAAAAAAATAGGATGATTTGCGGACATAAAGAGCGCCCGTGTGAAAGGGCCCTAAAGATATCCATAAAAAGTGTTGTTTAAAGTTTGCCACAAGCCACCTGGGAGACACACCAAACATGTGGAAGAAGGTGCCCTGGTCAGATGAAAGCAAAATCAAATTTTTGGCAACAATGCAAAACGTTATGTTTGGCGTAAAAGCAACACAGCTCATCACCCTGAATACACCATCCCCACTGTCAAACATGGTGGTGGCAGCATCATGGTTTGGGCCTGCTTTTCTTCAGCAGGGACAGGGAAGATGGTTACAATTGATGGGAAGATGGATGGAGCCAAATACAGGACCATTCTGGAAGAAAAAAACATAAAGCAAAATCTACAATGGAATGGTTCACAAATAAACATATCCAGGTGTTAGAATGGCCAAGTATAAGTCCATACCTGAATCCAATCGAGAATCTGTGGAAAGAACTTGAAAACTGCTGTTCACAATTGCTTTCCATCCAACCTCACTGAGCTCGTGCTGTTTTGCAAGAAAGAATGGGCAAAAATTTCAGTCTCTCGATGTGCAAAACTGATAGAGACATACCCCAAGCGACTTACAGCTGTAATCACAGCAAAAGGTGGCGCTACAAAGTATTAACTTAAAGCGGAGTTCCGGGCACAAAATCAATATTTTTTTTTGTGCCCCTCCGCTAGTTAGACATCACCTGAAAAGGAATTGGATAGTTAGGTTTTTTGTTTTTGTTTACTCACCTTGTAATTGAAGATCGTAAATACTCACCTCAGAGTACTTCCTCCCTCAGCGCCGCGGCTCACCCGTCACTTCCTGTCTCGCGATGATTCCTGGGAGCTGAACGTCATCGCTCCCAGGAATCAATGCGACGGCACCGGCCCCGCTCGTCACTTCCGGGCAATTCCCCTGCTAAACAGCTTCTGGGCATGCCCAGAAGCTGTGGAGGAATGCGGCGCCGCACCGGAAGTGACGAGAGGGGCCGGTGCAGGCACATTCTGGGACAAGAAAACGCGGAAGAAGACACAGAAGAGGACCGCGCCGGCTTCAGCTGCCCACAAGAGAGATGGAAACGCTGTGGAAGAAATTTTATAAGTAAGTATTTCTACTAAAAGGTAAGTGCGAACCGGGACAGATCAGAGGCTAGCCATTGTGGAATGTGCTAGCCCTGACTGTCCCGGGGGTATGTTTATTGAAAAATGACTTCTGTGCCCGGAACTCCGCTTTAAGGGGGCTGAATAATTTTGCACGCCCAATTTTTCAGTTTATTTGTTAAAAAAGTTTGAAATATCCAATACATTTCGTTCCACTTCATGATTGTGTCCCACTTGTTGTTGATTCTTCACAAAAAATTACAGTTTTATATGTTTATGTTTGAAGCCTGAAATGTGGCAAAAGGTCGGAAAGTTCAAGGGGGCCGAATACGTTCGCAAGGCACTGTATATATATAAATCTTTTTTTTTTTTTACAAACTGATGTGGTCCACCTTCTGAAACCTTATATATAATTTAGGCATCATGCTTTGTATTAGAATAGCCAGCCATACAAAAAATATCTAAAACAGGAGTACGCTTGGTGTGTCTAGTGGCATTGGTGCTGACAGTGTGCCTACATGACAATTCTCCCTGGATGAAGATTATAGGAGCTGCGCCAGTCCAGGACACTGCACCTCTGTGAGGTTAAAGAATCCATGTTCTGTTCAGAGGTGAAACCTTATAATTGCTATAATTGCAGGGCAGTCATCCCAGCTTACAGTGTTCTAGTCACTGAAACTGTAATTTCCATTCACCCACCTGTGATCAGGAGAAGTCTGTCTCGGCTCATCCATGTCTCAGTATACAACTCCCCAGAGTCTGCATTAAGTGATGCCATGTGTGAAGGCTTAGACTGTAGAGTAATGTGCAAGAAATCAAATAGGCAAAATTAAAGCCGCTGTCTTGAAACTTCAATAGATCAAGCAAGCTGGCCTTTCATTCACCTTCCTATCTTCAAAGAGCGCCAAACAGATGAAGCGGAAAGATGTGTACATATTTTAGTAGGATGTGTGTGCATGAATGAGATATCACTTGTCGAATGGATATGGGCTGCTACAAGAATGTAAGTTTATAATATGTATACCAGGACTACTCATTTCATTCCATGTGTACAAAAACAGCCCCCAGAATGTAACAATCAAATAGGAGATCTAGGTATATGCCTACAGTAGCATCCTTAGAGGGATGCTTGAGGTTGACTATTCATTTGAGGGCCACCATGACTGTCATTGTCTCCACGCACCACCATATGTTTTCACAAATCAGTTCAGACTGCCCTAGGCCAAAGCTATAGCTAAAACAAGGTCTCATCTAGTACAATGGTTTCTAACCTTTTTTCAGTCCTTGAGCCCTTTAAGAGTCTGATGAAAACTATGGACCCCCTAGCCAGGAATATTCACATAAACAAAACTTTGCATGCAATGAATATATGTACTTTTTTTTATTGAAATTTGATTGCCTGGTAAATATATGACATATAAAAAGTTTGAATAAAGTAATCAATCTTAACAAAAACTCACTTGTTTTCATGCAAAAACAAATAGCCAGTCATTACAAAAATGAAACTCAATCATCTTATGCAAATTAAACAAAACATTTTTAATTCTGCTCAAATCTACTACTACTACTACAGCTACTACTACTACTACTACAACTACTACAACTACTACTACTACTACTCTTACTACAACTACTACTACTACTAAATAAGAATTAGCATTTTCTAACATGGAGTGGCACAAGATGGCGGGTACGGAGGCACTGCGAAATACAAATATGATTATGTAGTCTTATGTATAGAGACAGTGTCACCTTGCTCATTCAAGGCAAAGTTTCATCCCTAGACCCCCATATACTCAAGTTACCTGCTAGCTCTTCCACAGCCAGCACTGAAACTGACTGCTAGGCCCAGGCACCATCACAAGGTATAAAGTCATGTTACCCCCATACCCCAAGCACCAAGTGTGGAGGAGAAAGATGCTGCAAAGATATGAGGCTAAGGTAAGTATAAGGGAGTCTGGGGATGCACTTTGCAGGGTCTCTGTCACTTTGGCATGTATGAGCAGGGTGATAGGGTCTCTTTAATGTCTGGTACACACAATGCGATTATCGGACAAATGATGGTCCGTTTTTAATTTTTGTGTGCTAGTCTCATATATAAAATGAAGAGTTTACTAAAGTGATGAAAATTCTCGTATGACAGAAAAAAAATTCGGAAGTGATGTAATGTGTTGTGTATTTGTATTTTGGAACGACAACTGAACAGAGAGGCCCGGAGTAAAGGAGAGAAGAGACAAGGACGGAGGGCCGGCATGACAGGGGTTAAAGGGGTTTGGGACAAGGAGGAGTTTTTAGCCCAGTACGATAGTAAATATAAGTGTTGGGACTTTTAATTGGTGTTTTGGCCAGGAAGGGGTGGAGCTACAGGGAGAGGTCAAGCTAGGGGCCTCAGGAAGTCTTCAGTCGGAGGAAAGCTGCATTGGAGAATATTTAACACCCTCCCTTCCATTTTCTTGTTTTTTCTGACTTTTGGTTTTGTGGTCCGCTGCCCTTGTTTTTTTTTTAACAGAGGCTTTCTTCTTTTGGGGTGTTTCTTTGTCATGGCAGCAATTGGGGTACAAGGTCCTGGTAGGTTAGTATGGTGAAAACTTATACTTGGTAGGGACCCGTCTGAGGTGCGGCTCCCAGATGGTGCAAAACTTATACTTGGTAGGGACCCGTCTGAGGTAGGCTCCCAGATGGTGCAAAACTTATACTTGGTAGGGACCCGTCTGAGGTACGGCTCCCTGATGGTGCAAACTTATATTTGGTAGGGACCCTTCTGAGGTATGGCTCCCTGATGGTGCAAACTTATACTTGGTAGGGACCCGTCTGAGGTAAGGCTCCCAGATGGTGCAAACTTATACTTGGTAGGTACCCGTCTGAGGTACGGCTCTCTGATGGTGCAAACTTATACTTGGTAGGGACCCGTCTGAGGTACGGCTCTCTGATGGTGCAAACTTATACTTGGTAGGGACCCGTCTGAGGTACGGCTCCCAGTAGTTGGTATGTTGGTACCTGCGACTGGTTGTCTCCAAGCTGGTGCTGTGGCGGCTGGAAGGCCTAATTAAGTCGGACGCAGGTACCTCCTTCTTTGATGCCTACCGGGACCTTGAGGCTCCAGTAAAAAACTGGGTTTAACGTGTTATTTACCTGTTATGTATACAGTTTGTTAATAAAAGGCTGCTATGGCCATTTAACTCCAACCTGTGGTCATGTGGTTATTTATAATGGAGGAGGAGAGTGATGGTCAGAGCAGAATGGAGATAAATCATCTTTAATCCCCTAGTCATGATTAAACGAAAATGGTACCATCTGGTATCGAACGAGAACATTTTTCGTGCTTGTCCCATCAGATGAACTGTCGTGATCGGCTCTCAAAAACTGTGTACTAACCATTAGAGATTTGTACGATCACTTGGAAAGCGGTATTTTTCGTACAATTTTCGCATCTTGTGAACGGGCCATAAAGCTGAACTTTGGCCATCTGCCAGGTAAATGTAACACAGCTGGGATAGCATTTGTTTCCTTAAAATATCATCTCCAGTTAATTCATGTCTTGTCTTCAATCTATTGGTTCTTCAGCTTAATGGGCTACCTCAGTGTCCAATAGGGAATCGTTAGAAGCAGCCAAAAAGTCTAGATTTGCATATTAGGTGGGGCAGGCGGGGGCTGGATTTTGTGGCTCCCAGGGCACTCTGGGGGATGATAAAAGGTGTGAAATGCTTGAATTTCAGCTTCTGATTTACAGAATGTGAAGAGTGAACTGTGAGAAGTTGGGGTTGTTACACAGCTGGTTGACAGCTTGTGGCTAGTAAATCTATAATCTAACATAGGCAGCCCTGCTTATCGCCATCCCCACACGCTCACACCACAGAGCGTAAGCAGCACTAGAGTAGTATTAACAGCGGTAATGATGTTAAAGCAGAACTCTAGGGGTAGACAAACAGCTAAACACATATGAAACACATATGAGTGTGCTGTTTTATCGGAAAAAGGATTTCTGTCCATCCAGACCTGCGATTTACACAGCTCTATCAGAAAGAACAATCCTGTCTAATAGGGCAGAATACATTTGCTACAGTCAGGTAGCAATTACAGGTCTCATCTCTCCCCTAGTTTGTGAATGGACAGTGAAGGAGAAGCAGCAGAATGATCAGCTCAGCTTTCTATTACTCTGCTCTCTCCTCCTATTGGCATCTTCCTTGTTAGCATAAAGGCACTGCAGCGCAACTGTCTAACTCTGTCCTCTTTTTTGCTCTCTCATTGTGAGATCTGCTGTGCAAGAAGTTAAACCAGAGTGAAATACAGGTGCTTGCACTGATTGCATCTGAAACACATTCATATAATAATACATTTTATTTCTGTTTAAATATATTTCTCAGTAGCTACAAAGGATAAAAATGTATTTTAGTCCACTAAATTAATTTACAGACCCTGATATTTACCTTGTAAAAGTAGTGGCCACATCAACACTGCATTGTAAATAGCCTGTGCAGGGAGCAGAATTATGGGAAGGACCCAATAGGCTCCACCCACTACTGGCTGCCTGCAGAAAAGAACAGGAGGGGCAGAGACAAGACCAGTCACCCTGCACAAAAAGAGAGAGAAGAGCTGTGGGAGGGGCCCAGTAGGCTCAACCCCCCTACAGGCTGCCTACAGGAGGGGGCTGAAACAAGACCAGTCACCCTGCACAAGGACAGAGAGAACAGCAGTGACCGGTCTTTATTACAGGAAGCTCCTGCACAGAGGTACATTTCACAGATCTAGAAGAAATACAGAAAGCACACCAAGATTCAAGTAAGAATACACACAACTCTTGCATTTAGACATTTGCTTATCCTGGGGTTCAGCTTTAAGAGCCAGTTCACACTGGGGTGATTCAAAGTCGCCCCGACTTTGAAGTCGCTCATGCAGCACGACTTCATAGCGGCTTGCAAACGACTTCTCTAATAGAAGTCAATGCAAGCCGCTCCGAAGTCGCCCCCAAGTAGTGCAGGAACCTTTTTCTAAGTCGGAGCAACTTGAGTCGCTCTGATTAGAACGGTTCCATTGCACAGAATGGAGCGCTACTTGTCAGGCGTTTAAGTCACCTGACAAGTCGTGGCAGTGTGAACCGGCTCTTACAGTTTGCATATTATTATTATTATTTTTATGTAGCACCCTACAGGTAGGTGCTAGGTAAATGTATAGTGGGCCTTGTCTGCCTAACAGCAGGGCTGTGATTTATCTAGTCAGGGTGTCATGGCTTCCAGATGTGCCTGCTGAGGGGAGAAGTATCCCCACTGGTTCCTGTGAGAGGCTTCTCATAGGGCAGTGTGGGAAGCCCAATCAGGGGACACATCCAAGCTTGTAACTACCCCAGAAGGCAGATTACGCTGCAAAGGATTCTGGGAGTGGGTATAAGTTTGAGGGGAAGTGCGTGGCACAATGTCTTTGGTGGGAGCAGAGTCCCAGGAAGGAGAGTGCGGCTGTCTCTCCTCCTGTCTGAGGAAGGTGGATATCTCGGGGTGTTGCCTGAGTGTCCAGAGAGTGCTGAGTTGAGCTGAGGGGATCCGGTGTGCTGAGAGCCTGCGGAGCGTGAGAGGGGTCCAGTCACAGGAAAGCCAACACAGGTCCTGAGTACTGAGGATTGCCCCTGGGGGTCTGCCTGAAGTTAGAGGGGACCACTCTGGAAGAGGTTCTGGGATCCAGTGTCAGCTAGCTACAAAGGGGGTACCTAGGTTGAGGACCCTGAAGCTACAGAGGGGGTACATAGTCTGTGGACCCTGAAGAGTTCAAGGTCAAAGGGGGCGCCTGCAGTCTGGGCCCTGAATTGCACAGAGCGTGCCAGTTAAAGTGACAGCTATACAGAGTTCTACTATATACTACCTCAAGCTGTGCCAGGCGGGGGAAATTATTCAGTGACTTTCACAGTATATAACAGTGTCAGGAGTTCTACAGTTCTCAGTCTTGGATCTTCTGGACTATAAGTCAAGGATTCAGCACTTCTTCTGTTCTACAGAGTGTTCTCAGTGTCAGTGATCGTTGGCTGCCATCAAGGAAGCGCCAACGGGCATTTCAGAAGTAAAGTCCCAATTGTAATTAGTTAAGCCTCAAGGAGTATCCCACTTATTCCCTTCTCCCATCCCCTAATTCAAATAAAATCCACAAAAAAAGATGCCGGAGTTGTCGCTGCTTCGGTTGTCACAGCTCACATGGGCTGGAGGGATTACCGGTACTAATGGCAGACCCACATCAGGCCATAGGCCTGGAAACCTTGCTACAATTATAATTTTTTTGTGTTTTGGTTGTTAGTTTAATAGTTTTTAACTGAGCATAATACTTAGGAGAGTAAGGCCCCTTTCACACAAGCTTTACTATCAGGTCCGCCTGTCAGTTTTTCAGGCTCCATGCAGCCCTATGGGGCAGCAGGTGTGAGCGGTGACATGTCTACTGTCATCTTCTGCTATCCAATCTGATCCTGTCTGTGAAATCCAGATGGATGGTGACCCTATTTTCCATCCGTCTGGGGGATCAGATTGGATAGGATCGGATGAAAACAGACAGGCGGCCCATTTTCAGCTGATTTTCAATAGAGGAGAGCGGGGCTCTGACAGGTCTGTCTCAGCACAATGAGTAGAGATGGACCCGTCATCCGCCTGCTCAGCGAGGATCAGCGGATCGATCCCTGCTGAGCAAAACAGTGGGTGGAAAGCCGGTGTGAAAGCACCCTTATTCTATAAAGCCACCCATAGACATGATATAACTTCAACCATCAATAGATAATTTGGCATAATATGCACACTCGCTGGGATTGATTTATGAAAGGAATTACTGTAAAGCTGTTTACTTAGTAAAGTGAGAGATCACGTAGCTTAGTGAATGAGGTGAAGCTGTATTAACTACGATCATCCAATCATTTGCAAGCAAACATCTTTTTTTCTATATCCCTTGCACGCAATTGGATAATGTTGTTGCATAGTGCTCATTCACTCACCATGCTTATATGCAGTTGCAGGCCTTGTAACTCCATGTATCACAACTAGAGGTAGGTAGCTGGGTAGGTGGTCTGGAGCCCTCCAGACTTGGCATACAGACAGCCAGGCTAGATCCAAATAGCATGCAGCTTCTCCAGAAGATCCATCTCCCAAAGTGCTACCATTTATTATTACAGGTATTTATATAGCACTGTCAATTGACATATATTGTACATTCACATTAGTCTCTCCCCTCAAGGAGCTTACAATCTAAGATCCCTACTTCCCATAAACACATACTACAGCCAATGTAGACAGGTGGCAGTTAACCACCTCACCCCTGAAGGTTTTAGCCTCTTAATGACCAGGCCATTTTTTGCGATACGGCACTGCGTTAATTTACCTGACAATTGCACAGTCGTGCGACACTGTACCCAAATAAAACTGATGTCCTTTTTTCCCCCACAAATAGAGCTTTCTTTTGGTGGAATTTGATCACCTCTGCGCTATAAACAAGAAAAGAGCAACGATTTTGGAAAAAAAACAAACACAAATTTTTTTTACTTTCTGCTATATAAAACATATCCAATAAAAAAAATGTAAAAAAAAATCGAATTTCTTCAAAAATTTAGGCCAAAATGTATTCTGCTACATATTTTGGTAAACAAAATCCAAATAAGCGTATATTGATTGGTTTGCGCAAAAGTTATAGCGTCTACATTAAATGGAATATTTTTATGGAATTTATATTTATTTTTTACTAGTAATGGCGGTGATCAGCAATTTATAGTGGGACTGCGAGATTGCGGTGGACAAATTGAACACCTAACAGACACTTTTTTGGGGACCAATGGCGTTATTACAGTGATCAGTGCTACAAAATATGCACTGTCACTGTACTAATGACACTGGCAGGGAATGGGTTAACATCAGGGGCAATCAAAGGGTTAAATGTGTTCCCTGAGAGTGCTTGCTAACTGAGTGAGGGTTGCTCTAACTGGGGGAAGACAGAGATTCATGCTCCTGCTTAGCAGGCACACAAGATCTCTGTTTTCCTTCCTGTCAGAACTGTGATCTGCCTTGTTTACATAGGCAGACTGCCGTTCTGTGTCTCTTGGGAATGATCGCGAGTGGCTGATGGACATCGGGTCCAGCGGACCCACCGATTGGCTCCCCCTCTAGCCAATCCGGCAGAGCGCGCACCTGCACAAAATTACGTACAGATACTTGATTTTGCACAGGGAAGCCAACTTGCCGCAGTAAAAGTACTTTAGGCAAGTGGTTATTGTCTTTGGCATGTGAGAGGAGGAAACCGGAGTATCGGGAGGAATCCCACACAAGCACAGGGAGAACATGCAAACTTAATGCAGGTAGTGTCATTGCTGGGATTTGAACTGATGACCTCAGTGCTGTGAGACAGGAGTGCTGGTCAATAAGTCACTGCGCCGTCCTTGGAGCCCTCCAGGTTGTCACCTGTGTTAACAGCGCAACCCTTGACATCACTGCGAGGGGCGCTGTTCATGAAAATAAGTGCAAGGCACTGTTTGTGTCCTGTACCGTTTTATTGAATAAATGACTCACAAGCTACACTCTCTGCTGCTCTGGAGTCTCATAGTGACTATGCTAGGAATCCACGTTACCCAGACTGAGTCACAGAGACTTTGCTGTTTAGGAAGCTTTCATTATCTGTTTTGTGTTACTATGCAGTGTATGCATGCTCTTTGCCATTCTGACCCTGCTTTGCATACTTGCTTCTAACTTTGTCCCTGTTTAGTAAATTGAAACTCAAACAAGCCATAGATTATGTAGTTTTCTTTCCTTCAACCACAGGTTGAAGTAAAAAGAATTCACAGTCAGTGTTGATGGGGGAATCCCTCCTGTCCCATTAGCTATTGCATTCTGACAGCAGGAAGTTTCCCCACTGTCAAAATACAATGGTCACTGCTATAGCCACCGGAGAGGATTGCTCGAGAAAAACCCGACAGACTGGTTATACCAGCCTTTCCCAACCTTTTCAACACAGAGGAACCCTTGAAATAAATTTCTGGCATCGGGGAACCCCTGCTAAAAATTAAAAAATCTACAACTCATGACACATTAGTGTGATGGTCAGTTGGAAGAATGCTCTATACTCTTGTCATCATTGGGAAGAATGACCCCCTTACAGATAGCTAAAAGGAACAATGGTGTCATTGGAAACTTATCTGAGAAGCAGAAATCACCCATTGCTCAAGGAACCCCTAGCAACCTCAGGAGGAACCCTGGTAGAGAAACCCTGGTTTATACTGAAGTCATTTTAGTACAACCAGCCTGCCAGTTGATGGATAAAAATTTAGCAGGTTCCTGCTAAACTAGACGAATTTCAATCCCTCTATGGGCAGCCTTACAGTTAGGCCTCTTTCACACGGAGCGGACCGTATTGCGATCCGCTCCGGCACTTTTTTTTTTCCACGGACACGGATGACACTTGTGTCATCTGCTCCGTGTGCCCGCATATCATCCCATCCGTTTGCAGATGATATACGGACATAATGTATGTCTATGGGGATTGTGGATGTCAGCGGATGACACCACTGACATCCGATTTTGCATCCGTTCCGTTTTTTAAACTGAAGAAAAATAGGGTTCTGTTCCGTTCCAAAAAACAGAACAGAACTGAAAGGAAGCAAATCGGATGTCAGCGGATGGTCATCCGCTGATATCCGCAATCCCATTGACATGCATTATGTCCGTATATCACCCGCAAACGGATATGATATACGGACATACGGAACGCCCGTGCGAAAGAGGCCAAATGCCCCATACACACGTGCAGATTATCTGCAGACTTTTGTCTGCAGACTTACCTTTTCTATGTAGTGCAAGGGCCTGCCGGATTGCATACAAATTGAAAGTGTCTAGGTTTGACCTCATATTATATGGTTTTGGTAAGTCTGCAGACAAAAGTCTGCAGATAATCTGCACGTGTGTATGGGGCAAAACTCTCTGTCTGATCATTTGGACAATTACCCATCCTGGTAAAAAGTGGAAACAGCTTCGCTGTACAGGGCTGTACAGTAAATAGGACTACAGTTTGGCATACACTAGTAGATTTTCAAACAAACGTTCGCATGGATATTCATTCGAAGTACATTCTATAACTTGACAAATGTCTTCGAAAGTATTTCAAACTTCCATTTTTTTTAATATTAAAGTTTAGAATGAATGTAATTCCCCAAATGAAAATCACATGCACTATTAGGCCTCGTTCACACAGGAGCATTTAGGCATAAACCCGTGAGAGAGCCATGATTACCTACACAGGTGTTCTGAGCATGCCCATGCCCATGTAGATAGTCCCGTTCATGTCAGTTGGGACACAGTGACTGCACAGACACAGCCTTTGCTCCCAATTTGACATGCACAGCCTTGAACGCAGACAGTGTGCATGGGGAGGCACAGATCACCTGTCCATCCACGTGTGGGTAATTGTTGCCCTTTCACAGGTATGCCTGTGTAGCACTGTCCCCGTAGGACTTGCAGTATGATGTCTTCTCGGGTCTCCTCTGATTACCCTCAGACAGTCACATAGGGACAGTTCACTCATCCATCCTTACTCCCAGTTGCTCGTTACTCAATAAACAGTCCAGGGGTTTTGGTTTTATATTTATTGTGGAACTTTGATGGGAGAAGGGAATAGTGGGATACTCCAACTGAACTATTCACAGTGGATAAGGACAAATCTCACTTGGCCTCACCAGGGTATTTGTGGAAGCAGACGCACTGCTTTAACCATACTGCCACTTGTATGGAAGAATTAAGTCTTCTTGCTCTCTCTAGCAGCAGACCTGTTGCAACTACTTTATCTTCAGGACACTCTCTAGCATCCCCTTGACTGACACCCGTCCACTGACTCTTCCACAGAAGGGGTGGCCCTCTCAGAACAGATCCCACAACACAGATCTGTACTCACTGTAGGCAGAATAAGATCCTCTCCAGTGTCTCCCTTCCAGTCAGTTCTACAGGACATCTGGGTTCAGCTCCTCTTTCACCCCCTGGCCCTCAGGCCGACCACCTTAGGCCACATGGAAGCTTCTACAGAGGAGGGACCCCGTTCTCCAGCTGAAAGACCCTGAGCACATGTGCCCTTGGCATTTATACAGTATCCCAGCATGCACTGAGGCACATTCCTCTGCCAATCACCAGGGCTGTACTAAATGCATGTGCACTCATTTGTCAGGTTTCCTCCCACTGTCCAATATGCCTCCCTATTGGACCAGTGCTAAACACTTCAGTCAAACTGAGCTGAACCTGAGCACCAAGAGCAGACCTCACTAGCAGATCCTGCTCTCTGGTAGGCAGAGAGCAATATACATTTACCTGGCAATCTCTCTGGTAAGCAGAAAGACCCAAGAACTCTACTTTCTCTTCTAACACCTACCTAGGAGGGTGCTACACCTGTGTGAAGGAAGCCTTCAAAATTTGTTCATATCAGAAACAATCTCCATTCTGCTCCTTTGAATTTTCCCATCACTATTGTTCAGACATCAGTAAATGGCGGACCGCAATCCAGGTTTGGACCAAGTCACTGTACCATCCGGGCCGGCCGCAATCCTGCCACTTAGTAGCTGGCTCATTTACTCAGTCGCCATCACTGCTGTCATCCTCTTGGACCTGAAATCAGAGGCAGGACAGCTCCAGATGGACAGCGGGAGGTACATCAGTCTAGAGCTGATATCGGAGGCAGGACAGCTCCAGATGGATGGTGGGAGGCACATCCGTCTACAGCTGACATCGGAGGCAGGACAACTCCGGATGGAGGGCGGGAGCTTCCAAGTTAACTTTTCAAGTTAACCAGCAGGTGATTGGTTGTAAGCTCCCACCCTCCATTCAGAGCTGTCCTGCCTCCTATGTCAGCTCTAGACCTGTGTAGGTAGGACATGGAAGAGAGATTTATCACTGATGTAAAGGATTTTGTGGCAGCTGAGAATGCCAAGGACAGGAATCTGGAGGAAGAGGGTGGTGATATAAACTGGGAGGGGGGGCGAGGACCGTAATGTGAAGAAGAGGGGGTGATATAAAGGGAGGGCCAAGTACAAGAATCTGAAGGAGGGGGTGATATAAGGGGGGAGGGCTGAGGACAGGAATGTAAATGGGGGGGGGGGATGTGAAGGAGGAGGGGGGGGTAATAAAAGGGGGGAATGAAAATAGGAATGTAAATGGGGGTGAGGACAGAGATGTGAAGGAGGAGGAGGCTAATATAAAGGGGGCAGAGGACAGAAATCTGAAGAAAGAGGGAGCCGATATAAAGGGGGGTGGGGGGGGGGGTGAGGATAGGAATGTAAGGAGGGGTGAGGATAGGAATGCAAAGGGGGGTGAAGACAGGGATATGAAGAAGGATGATGCTGAAATAAAAGGGGCAGAGGACATAAATCTGAAGGAAGAGGGGGGGTTGTAATAAAGGGGAATGGGAATAGGAATGTAAAGAGGGGTGAGGATAGAAATGTGAAGGAGGAGGGGGGATGATACAAACAGAAAGGGGGGGGGTACTGGTGGCAGGAAAGTGAAGAGGCTGATATGAAGGGGGGCTGAGGAATGTGAAGGGGAGGTGATATTAATGAGGGGAGGGACGTGAAGGGGAGTTTAAGATACTGCTGTGAAGGGGGGACTGTGATGTAAAGGGGTGATCTTGATGGAAATGGGATGGAAATGTAATGTGATGGAAGGGCAGTCATAAAAGGGGGTGGGGGGGGGGGGGGTTGTGATGTAAAGGGGGTACTGAGAACACTGTTGCAATGCCAGGATTGTGATGTGAAGGATCTGAGGCTAGGTTTACATCTTTGCTACCTGTGTTCTACGTGTAGGAAGCTCATTCATTTCAATGGGCTGTCTTACATGCAGTAACGCAGAAAAATAATTCCCTGACCTTTTTTTAAATTGCGCTCACAAAAACTTGTGGTGTTTGCCAATGCTCTGAGAAATTTTAATGACCGGACCTGTGGGAATTTTAAGTCAATACCCCTGCTATAGTTGAAATCGAACGTTGATTTGACCCTCAATAATAATTAGAAAATTGAACAAACATTCTAAAAATGAAAAACCTCGAAGGAAATTCTCCTCATGCATGACCAGCTTTATTCTTATACCGATCTTTCTGATCACATTTGTTGAATACCCTTTACACCAGGAAAACCTGAGTTGTGTTTTAGCTGAAATGGTATGCGTAATATTTAGAAGAAATGTAACCACTCTTCCCATCCTTATGTAACGTAGAAACACATTGTGGTCTACGCTGACATGACTGCAGTAACCATGACCCTGCTGACTACTGCACTCTGAGAGCGGAATTATTTTAGGAGGACAGCCCTTTTATTCCCCACAGTAGCTGTCATCGACGTAGAGGCCCTCCTTCCTTTGAGACGCCGCCAGTGGCACATCATAGTCACCGTTCCCATCATCTATCATAATGTCGTCACATAAAGGGGGTGTATTTCTGTGTAAAACAAACTGAGGAAGTCAGAGAACTGCTACTCCCTGTCATGTCTCCAGGAACTGGGAGGAACGCTGACTGCATGCTGAGGTAATAGGCTAAAACAGAAAGTCGCTTATAAACAGTAGTGAGACTGGAGGCCATCCCAGACCGAGTATGAGCTCAGCACGACAGCAAACGGCAGGCTCCTGGTTTCCTAAGAAGATGCTGCACCCACTGAGGGGAACTAAAGAGTTTGCCGGAAACCCCACAGCTGTCTGCTAACGTGTGACACATAAAGATTTCTAAATATAACAAAAAAGTACCCAGGATTTGCTTTCATATTCTCCGTTCTCATGACAGGCTTTCAGAAAGTTTGGAGTTAGGTGATACCTTTCATTACCAAACTTAAAGTGGAGCTTCAGGTTTCTGTAGAAAAAAAGTCAGCAGCTACAAATACCGGTGTTTGTAGCTGCTGACTTTTAACCACTTGCTTACTAGGCACTTATACCCCCCTTCCCCCTTCCTGCCCAGGCCAATATCCAGCTTTCAGCACTCTCCCACTTTGAATGACAATTGCCCAGTCATGTAACACTGTACCCATATGACATTTTTATCATTTTTTTTTTTCACACAAATAGAGCTTTCTTTTTGGAGGTAATTAATCACCACTGGGTTTTTTATTTTTTGCTAAACAAACATGAAAAAAGGCTGAAAATGTTGAAAAAACCCCCAAAAAGGTTTTTCATTCTTTGATATATAATTTTGCAAACAGGTAATTTTTCTCTTTCATTGATGTGCACTGGTGAGGCTGCACTGATGGGCTGCACTGATGGGCACTGATGAGGTGGCACTGGTAGGCACTGATCAGGAGGCAATGATGAGGCTGCACTGATAGGTGGCACTAATGGGCACTTATAGGTAGCACTGATGGGCACTGATAGGCAACACAGAGAGCTGGTATTTATAGGTGGCATTTATTGGCGGCACTATAGGTGATATTGATAGGTGGCACAGAGAGGTGGCACTGATAGGCAGCACTGTTGGGCACTGATATGTGGCATTGATAGGTGGCACAAATATGTGGCACTGATGAGCACTGATAGGCGGCACTGATAGGCACTGCTAAGTGGCACTGATAGGCAGAACTGATGAGTGACACTAATGATGAGGCACTGATAGGCGGCACTGATGGACACTGATAGGTGGCACTGGTGGACACTGATTAGCAGTACTGATGGGCACTGATAGATGGCACCGGTGGGCACTGATTAGCAGAATTGCAGGGCACTGATTAGCGGTACTGATGTGCACTGTGTGGGACCGATGTCCCTCTAACAGAAGCTGGTTAACATCTCTCTTCTATATGCTGACAGCGTGAGGGGAAAAAAAGCCGATAACCGGCTTCTGTTTACTTCCGTGATCAGCGGTCATTGCAGTGACCAGCATACATGCCCCCAATGCAGTGACCAGCATATATTCCCCCAATGCAGTGACCAGCATACATGCCCTCAATGCAGTGACCAGCATACATTCCCCTTCAATGCAGTGACCAGCATACATGCCCCCAATGCGGTGACCAGCAAACATTCCCCCAATGCAGTGACCAGCATACATTCCCCCAATGCAGTGACCAGCATAAATTCCCCCAATGCAGTGACCAGCATACATTCCCCCAATGCAGTGACCAGCGTACATGCCCCCAATGCAGTGACCAGCATACATGCCCCCAATGCAGTGACCAGCGTACATGCCCCCAATGCAGTGACCAGCGTACATTCCCCCAATGCAGTGACCAGCATACATTCCCCCAATGCAGTGACCAGCATACATGCCCCCAATGCAGTGACCAGCATACATGCCCCCAATGCAGAGATCAGCATGCGTGCCCCCTTCAATGCAGTGACCAGCATACCATTCCCCCAATGCAGAGATCAGGTTGCATACCCCCTTACTTACCTGGAGCAGCATCGGCGGCGGGCGGCTTCTCATCAGTCTCTCGGCATCGGCTTCTCCTCGGTTCTGGCGGCGCGTCTCCTCCAGTCCTCCCGCTCCTGCTCCCGCCTCCTCCTCGGCCAATGGCATGGGGTTTGCCTTGCGGCCAATCAGGAAGCGCGTATCGGACGCGCTTCCTGATTGGCCAGGAGGAGGATCGGTGTGACAATAGCGAATTTTCATTCGCTATTGTCACACAATGGGTGGGCTCGGGACGCACTGCTCTGTGCCCCGGGTCCACCCTTTGCATCGCCCTATTAGAGCTTCTGGCTCTAATCAGGTGATGCCAAAAAAAAAAAAAGCTCCATTGAACTCCATGTGTCCGGGGCCCCTGCATGCAGATTAGTACACCGGCTGCCACTGCTTGAACCCCATCTCTGTCCAGCGATGTCTGCGAGTCCCTCGACCGACCAGGTCTCTTCCTCCTGATTGTCTGAGAGACAGCAGCGATGCCATTGGCTCCCACGGCTGTCAATCAAAGTCAGTCAGCCAATAGAGAGAGAGGGGCGGGGTCGAACGGCAGCTCCGTGTCTGAATGGACACACGGAACTGCAGCTCGGCTCGGTTGCCCATATAGCAAGCTGCTTGCTGTGGGGGCACCCAACAGAAGGGAGGAGCCAGGGGCAGAAAAGAGGGACCCGAGAATTGGAGGATCTGGGCTGCTCTGTGCAAAACCAACTGCACAGAGCAGGTAAGTATAACATGTTTGTTATTTTTTTTTTTTTAAACAAGACTTTACAACCACTTTAATGCATAGAATGCATTAAGATATAAAACCCTTTAAAGTAACTTGGGTCCTTGGTTGGGATCTCAACCAGGACACTCTCTGCATGGAGTTTGCATGTTCTCCCTATGCTTTTTTGGGTTTCCTTCTACACTACAAAGACATGCTGGTAGATTAATTGGCCCCAGAATGGAATTCTACTAAACATGCCCAAGATGGCTGCCCCACCATCTGCTCCAAGCAGATAAAAGCAGTTTAAGTCCCCAGGGAGAAAAGCACTATAGAAATATAAAATAAATAAGACTAGTCAGTGACATATATTCTAGTTAACAGTGGCTCTGGCTCTACCGGAGATTGGCGGGAGATAAGTGCATGAAAGATTCAAGGAGTGGTGTCATTTGGTTTTTTTATTATCTTTTTTTTTTAACATTGTGAAACATTTTAATAACAGGGTGACAATGCTTCTCCTCCATAGGTACAGTGCAGTGAGTGATCGTTGTCCCCATGGACAGGAATTGTGTTATTGGCAGGATGATCAGGTATAACAAAGAAAATACTGTAACCGAGAAATAATAGAAAACGCAGCCACTGCATCTAAGAAATGGTAAGCTGCTAAAAAAATAGAATTTTTGTTTTTAGATAAGCAATGTGTTACAGTGCCATTCCTGTGTGTTACAGCATCATTAAGACCAGTTGCACCCGAACGTAAGAATTTATTGATGCTTATACTCAGGATCTTGTTGACAAAAGGATTATGAGTAAAATGTTTCATAAAGACCCTGTGTAAATGCGCGTAAACGCGTTTAAAGGCGCGTAAGCGTATACAAGCGAAATATTCTTCTTCACTGCCAGTATTGGAATATACGCATATATACGTGTGAAAACATTTGTATAGGCACATAAACACATGTACATCCATAAATGACTGCACTCAAATGTATATTCTTTTACAGCTCTGTACTCATTGCTCTATTTCTCATCTTTGCACAGCTGTGTGTACGGTTCCATAGACTACAATGCATCTATATTAACATCAGTAAAAAGCATGGTGTTTTTTTAGGAGGCCTAAAGGAGAAGTTTGGAATAATTAAAAAAAAAAAAAAACCATCACCTCCATGCTACAGACATCAGTGTGCTGCTGCAGCTGTCCCCTGCTGGCTCTATGTCCGAGAACTGAGCGATCACATGATCAGTTCTTGGTCCGCTCTGAGCAGACAGCGATGACTGTCAGTCACCACTCTCTGCTCTTCCCCCCCCAGTGCTCACTGGATTGCCAGGCAGGAGTGGGGGCAGATGCAGCTGGCTTCAGTTCTTAAAGGGGAGTTCCACCCCCCCTCCAAAAATTAAAAGTCAGCAGGTACACATACTGTAGCTGCTGACTTTTAATATTAGGACACTTCCATGTCCTGAAGTCCAGCGATGTCGGCACCGCAGCCATGTTTCCATCGGCCGTTGGGTGCTGCCGCCGCCATTGCCGGTAAGGGAACCCAGCAGTGAAGCCTTGTGGCTTCATGGGCGGGTCCCTACTGCGCATGCGCAAAACATGCTGCACATTCGGATTGGCTCGGCGGCGGGGGAAGGAGTAGGGGCCAAATTTCTGTGGGACGGCCCCGCGGTGCCGTCTCCCAGAAGTGGGGAAGGGTACCTGTCAAAAACAGGTACCCGTTCCCCCCTCCCCCGGAAAGGTGCCAAATTTGGCACCGGTGGGGGGGGGGGGGAGCAAATGAGTGGAAGTTCCACTTTTGGGTGGAACTCTTTAAAAGCTGAGCCTGCCATCCATTAGCCATCTGGGTGGATACCGACATTGTCATAATCCTTCCAGACCCTGGAGTGGATCTGCAACATCAGCCGACAGTGGGCTTTAGCTGATTCTGGGTCACAGAAGAGAAAAAATAAGTGCACTCCTGTGACCTAGAAGAGAAAAATTACCAAAAAAGGATTTGGCCATATTTCTCTGTAGGGTAACTCCACTTTCGTGAGGAAAAAAGATAGCAAATAAAGAAAAACAATATAGTGTATACAATTGTGACACAAATCATATTGTAATTGAATGTTACCTTTAGTTTTTAATCTGCAGCTGTTGTAATTTTCTGAAAATACAATGCAATATGGCTACCTGAAGCGGTTCTGTACACAGAATGTATACTGACCACACCCCAGAAACATCATTTTCTGCTTGTGTGATTGACTCACCAATTTTCCCGGAAGTCTGCACTAAGATACGAGTCCGATTTCTGGCATCCCCTGCAACAAAAATGTCATTTTTGGTGAGATACTCCCAATAGGAACACGTCTAAAGGGATGCAGGCCCAGCAGCTTTCCTCATTAGTCTCCTGCAGCTGCCACAGCTGATAGACAATTATGAAAAACTCCCATTAGATCCACTCAACACAGAGGAACAGAAGAACAAACAATGATTTCTTCAGAATAACAGAAGGTAGGAATCTGCAACAAAGTTTGTTAAAATCCTTGTAATGTACAGAGATCACCCAGAGGGGAATGCTTTTTTTTTTCTAAACAAAAGTGGAGATACGCTTTAAAATGGACCTTTCTTTAATTTGAAAAGTCTGCTCTAATAAATTTCCGCAACAGCATAATGTCTCCAAAACCTTGTAACTTTTATTATTAAAAAGCATTTTTTCAGCTCCAGTCCAGTGACTTTGCATAGGCTAAGATGATGCTACAGGCAGTAAGGGCTGATCTGTATCAGACATTTGTGAAAACAGCCAAGAACTGGACAGGCCTTGGGATTTACATGACAGTGTTGCACCTTAGTCCAGGAGATAGGTATTGTCCCTGGATGATGCCTGAAAAGAGATGGTGCTGTCCTCCTGGAGAGAAAAGCAGATGCTTTTAGAGTGTAAGCTCTAATGCCCCATACACACGTGCAGATTATCTGCAGACTTTTGTCTGCAGACTTACCTTTTCTATGTAGTGCAAGGGCCTGCCGGATTGCATACAAATTGAAAGTGTTTAGGTTTGACCTCATATTATATGGTTTTGGTAAGTCTGCAGACAAAAGTCTGCAGATAATCTGCACGTGTGTATGGGGCATAATGAGCAGGGCCCTCTGATTCCTTCTGTATTGAAATTTATTGTGCTGTCTGCCCTAATTCTGTAAAGCGCTGTGCAAACTGTTGCCGCTATATAAATCCTGTATAATTTTATTAATGGTTAGTTGTAGTAGATTATTGTACCATGTTAGCTCTCAATTAATGCAGAAAGTTTGGAATTTAAGTGATACCCTTTATTGGCCAATTTAAGGTATTAAAGATGCAAACTCTCTGGATAACTTTGCAAACTCTCTGGATCCTTCTCTAGGCCTAGGCATGAAGAGACTGAAAAGATTACAAAGTGAACTCAGACAGGACAGCCCATACAGTGAGTCAGACATTAGAAGTAAGACTAGGTGCTTCCCATGTTGCAAATAATAGATACAATGAGAAGTGTGCAGTAAAGGGAAGCTATTATAGCTGTTTATGTCTTCCACACACTGGCACTGGCACTGCATACAGAACAGATTCCAGCAGCTGGGATACGAACAGTTTTTTTTAAACTACACAATATTGTCAAAAGTATTGGGACGCCTGCCTTTACACCAGGGGTGGGGAACCTTTTTTCTGCGAAGGGCCATTTGGATTTTTGTAACATCATTCGGGGGCCGTACAAAATGATCAACTTAAAAATTAGCCTGTTATATTTGACCACAGCGTGCCCCCTTTCAATGCAGAGTGACCACAGCGTGCCCCCTTTCAATGCAGAGAGACCACAGCGTGCCCCCTTTTAATGCAGAGAGACCACAGCGTGCCCCCTTTCAATGCAGAGAGACCACAGCGTGCCCCCTTTCAATGCAGACTGACCACTGCGTGCCCCCTATCAATGCAGAGAGACCACAGCATGCCCCCTTTTAATGCAGAGAGACCACAGTGTGCCCCCTTTCAATGCAGAGAGACCACAGCGTGCCCCCTTTCAATGCAGACTGACCACTGCGTGCCCCCTTTCAATGCAGAGAGACCACAGCGTGCCCCCTTTCAATGCAGAGTGACCACAGCGTGCCCCCTTTTAATGCAGAGAGACCACAGCGTGCCCCCTTTCAATGCAGAGAGACCACAGCGTGCCCCCTTTCAATGCAGAGTGACCACAGCGTGCCCCCTTTCAATGCAGAGAGACCACAGCGTGCCCCCTTCAATGCAGACTGACCACAATGCAGAGATCATCGTGCCCCCTTACAATGCAGACTGACCACAATGCAGAGATCATCGTGCCCCCTTACAATGCAGACTGACCACAATGCAGAGATCATCGTGCCCCCTTCAATGCAGACTGACCACAATGCAGAGATCATCGTGCCCCCTTCAAAGCAGACTGACCACAATGCAGAGATCATCGTGCCCCCTTCAATGCAGAGTGAACAGCGTGCCAAGCCCCCCAGACCAGTGCACTTGACTTACTTGTTGTAGCGGCGGCTTCCTCTCTTCAGTCCCCGCGTCTCTTCGAGTCCTCCCGTGTCCCACCTCCTCCTCGGCCAATGGCATTGGCCAAGGAGGAGGAGGATCTGTGAGACAATAGCGAATTTTCATTCGCTATTGTCACACAAATGGGCGGGCGCGGGCGGCCGACGATCGTGCGCGGGCCGCAGGTTCCCCACCCCTGATCTATGGTTATCTGTGCACTAGTCCACACATTGCTATTTCCTACCGCATACGTTCTTATGAGGTATCAATGTTTTTCTTATGGTCCTGAATAAAATTTTGTTATACTTTTCTTAATTATGATTATTTTCATGCCCTAAAAAATCCACTTGCTTTGTACATTGGTCCAAATATTTTGGTGGGGGGGGCTGGGGGGATTATGGGGTGTAGTTGTTTTTCAGAAGTTAAGCTTGGCCCCTTTGTTCCAGTGACGGGAACTCTTAGAGCGTCAGCATACCAAGGCATTTTGGACAATTTCATTGCTCCCAACTTTGTGGGAACAGTTTGGGGATGGCTCCTTCCTGTTCCAAGGTGACTTCACACCAGTGCACAAAGCAAGGTCCATGAGATGAAAATATGAATGGGCGGGTTTGAGGTGGAGGTACTTGACTGGCCTGCACAGAGTCCTGACCTCAACCCAATAGAACATGCCACAATATCGCAGAGCCGCTATAAGTCGCTGATTGCTGCTGCCTTGTTCAGGCAATTCTTGTTATAGGATGACAATGTAGCTGGCTGTGCTACCCTATCACATGGGCTTCCAAAGATGACTATAAGTAGTCCTAAAAAAAACTTGACTACAAGTGGCTACAAAGGACATGACATGACATGAAGTGGCTACAAAGAAACTGCAGGGGATCAGCAGCACTGGGATGCAACAAAGCATGAAAAAAAAATAATCAAGGATTTTTTAACTTAAAAAATATCAATTGTTTGAGATGCTTAGAGCTTTAGCAAATTAATTGTCAATCAGTTATGGTTTACATCGTCTTTATTACTCTCTAAGTGGAGGGGCCCAAGTGTTATAGACAACAATGCGAGTGAATGTAACATGAGCCATAGGCTTGCCTAGCTAACGCTAAAGAGTGAACTGAGCCAGTAGTGTAAACTGAGACGTTTCCAGCTCCAGCCACCTGCAATGGCAATTACAAGGGAATCTTTCTCTTCATGATGGCTTTTTCTTTAACCAGTGATGGATATAGTGTACTTCATATATTCTATTGCGCTGTCCCGTCAGTCACAGGTCCACTCTTGTAAATGCCAGATCTGCCGTTATTTTGACAGCTGAGGTCCTGACTCCCAATCTCTGCAGCAACTTGCTTTCAGAACTTAAAGCAGATCTTCACCCTCTTTTTCCATTTTCCATTACTCCTCGCCATCTTTTTTACACAATCACACATTTTTACATTTTCTTGTAAATACCTAATTTTATTTTTATTAACGTAACTGGCCTCGCCTAGGAGAGAATGACCTAGCCCTCAGCTGCCTGTAGCCTCCCGGAATAATCACATCACGCACCCCCAGGCTTCAGGGCAATCTACTGCATGTGCACCATGGTCTGTTGTCAAGGGGTGGCTGCAAGAAGCAGAAAGAGATAGCTGGCTCCTGATGATGCAGGAAAGGAAGATGGCGGTGTGGGACTATGTGTGCAGCAGCAGAGCAGCAGATCACAGCAGAACAACATTGGAGAAGTTCCTCTTTACCCTTTCCCACCAAGCCTTTTGTAAAATGACACCTGGGCAGGAGCTTCCTTATCCTGAGTGGACATCATATGACATTCTCCAGGTGCAGGGCAGCCATCAGAAATTTTGGGGCCCCTTACAAAGCTTTAGGCTTGGGCCCCCTGGGCCATCCCACCAAAACCAACAGCCCCATATATTCAGCAAAGAGACATCCCCATATATTCAGCAAAACGACAGCCCAATCTAGCAAAGAGACAGCCTAATCCAGCAGAGACATCCCTACATATTTAGCAAAGAGACATTCCAATTCAGCAAAAAGACATCCCCATATAGCAAAGAGACATCCCCATCCAGCAAAGGGACAACCGAACCCAATCAAACACAGAGACAGTCACAGCACAGGCCCACATCCAGGAACATTGTCAGGCAGTTTACCAAAAATGTGATGTCTAACAACTTGTCTCTAGCACAGCTCTTCCACATGCCTGAGCTGCGACTGGTGCTCAAACCAGCATCTGGTCTGCAGGGAGAGGTGGAGTGCAGGTGATATCACTCTGCCTTTCCATCTCTCAGGCTGCAGCTGGAAATAAAAGAGCTGCATGGGATCACTCCACTCCCTCACTGTCTCTGGCGGAGGTGACGGAACACCATTCCAACACTTTCCGCCAGTAAAAAAAGCTCTAAATGTTATTATACAGTAAGTTAACAACCCGTTGGTTTGAGGGCCTGGGCCCGTACCAACGAGTGGTACTTGGTACTAAACAGCGGCAACAAGTGTTGGTTGGGGACTGGGCCCCTCGGGAGGCCCGGGCCCCCTAAAAGTGTATGGGTTGTCCCCCCAATTGCGGCCCTGTCCAGGTGCGTGCCTCATGTACGCCCTGGGGGCAATACATCGGCATGATTTGTCACCTGCTGTGTCCACTGGACACAGTGGAAGACAGATTGTTGTACCGGGCCGGCCAGTTACAGCGATCACATGTCAATAGTACACAATGGCTTTCATTCATAGCCATTTCTTGTGTATTACTGTGATTTCTCTGATATTGGTCACAATGATCACATGGTACTCAGCCCAATCACAACGGACCTGTACCATGTGAAAACCATAGCCAATCACAGCTATCACAATAGTACACAATGGCACATGAATGGATGCCATTCATAAAAATGATTGCTTATAACAGTGATCAGACCATCACTGTAAAAAGCAATCTTAGTAAAAAAAAATCCTGATCACCTACCCAGAGAAGTACAGTGTCAAAGTATGTAAAAAAAGAAAACTTGTAAAAAAAGTAAAGACATTTTTAAAAATAAACAAATAATAATAATAATATATATATTTTTACATACTGTTCCTGATCACTTCCACACCAGTAATGGTGATGCTGTACTGCTCTGGTGAGAGTATGTAAAAAAAAAATTGTGGAAAAAAAAAACATATTTTATAAAATTTCTATATTTTCAAAAAAATTGTGACAAAAAATTACATCTTAAGACTTAAAATACCTCTTATTAAACACCTTGGACTGTCTACTTTCCAAAAAGGAGTCATTTTGGGGGTATATGTACTGTCCTGGCATTTTAGGGCCTCAAGAACATAGGCCGTCAATACATCAGGATTGATCAATTTTCAAATATTCTAAAGGTTGTAGGCTGTAACTTTTACACAGACTAAATAATATACACTGGTTTTTACCAAAACGGCAGACTATATTTTGGCCCAAATTTATGAAGAAAGATGACATGACTCAGATTTCAGTCTATACCTGTGAATCAGGCGAAATTGGAGCTGTGGGTGGCCCTGCTGACACCATCTGGTTTGACAAACTTCAATAGAGAAATCGAAGGAGTCGGGGTGGAAAAAAGTTGACTCAACAGTGACTGTATTTAACCAGCTAAAATCACAATGCAGGTATTCTGACAGCTGCAGATGGCCACTCTGAAAATACATAGTTGACAGCTGGAGATTTGTCCATCTGCAGTGCACTGTTTACAGCCTACTAAAGGAACAAGGCATGGGGACAGAAAAAGGGAACATAACTGTTGGTGGGGGGGGGGGGGGGGGTTTCGGTTGGCAAAAAGGAGAGGAAAGGTGATTTGGGGCATCTCAGGAGAGAAACCTGGAAACAGATCATGGATCAGGGGTCTACAGTGGAGTGTAGCTGGGGCTTTTATCAAGGAGTCTTTAAGAATAAAAAGAATTGGGGTTACTCTAGCCCCCAATTCTTTATGGGATGGGAGAAAGGGTTAATAGGTACTCAATAAAGGTTTAGTTAAAGGATTAGTTTAATATTATAAAGAACTAGCCGGCAGCCATATTAATGGTTTTTAAAAGTGAAATAATGACCCAGGTCAGTCTAGTGGGGTTTCCCGCCCAAGTTAACCCAGTATCTGGGCAGTTTCTGTGTAAGTTTAAGCTATTCCCGCCTTTAGGATAGCTGTATCTGGGCAGTTTTTGCGCGAGGAGATGGTCTCCCGCCCAATTAGCCCGCTTTTCTGTCTGGAATCTAGCTCAGTCCGGTTCTGGGGAGCACTATTTATACAAGTGGCCGCGGGACTCCGGGTCACTCTTCACCTCAGGACTACTCTCGCAAGTTCCCCCACCCTCCCGCCCTTCGGTTGTCGCGGCCTGTTTATAATCTTTGGCTCAGGGGTCGCCTTAGCTAGTGGCTTTGGTGGACGATAGTAAGTCTTGTTATGTTTATAAAGTTGGATAATGGCTTTAAAAGTTTGAGTGAAGTTTGTCAACCTGAGCCGTAGGGGCTAGGTTGCTGTTTATGTTATCGGAAGATGTAATAAAAAACAAAGTATAAAATCCTATTCATGTATGTTAAGCCATTTATTAAAACAAGCCGCGGCCTTTTTTAACTCCAAAACATGTCTCTGGTCTATTTTTTTTAATTATTTTAGTCTAAGTAAGTTATTTATTTATTTGGTATAGTTATCACATCTTTCATACCATTCCCATTAGGTTGGGGCAGTGTAGGAGAGGGGAATTCAATAACAGGGCAAAGGGGAAGACCTCGGATTGAAGCACAACTGAAGGAAAACACAGGAAGTGTAGGGGAGGCATGAGGAACAGGAAAGGGTGCCAGGAACAGAACATCAATAGCGGAATATAAGGAAATCCCAAGAGCCACATATCACACAAAACCCTCGCTATTGCAATTCCACAGAGGTACTTTAAAGGCTGTACCATATGACTAAGTCGCTAATGCCCATGTGACATAATTCTTACACCAAGCCAGTAAGAGAGTCAACTCACCAGTATGGATGCATCATATTAGCATTAGGCTAACTGATCCTTTAAAAGAATTGGACCTGGAAATATTATTTAGAACTGTAGATTGATCTGATCTGACACAAAACAGCAAAAATGTCACCAGTATAAAAACACTGTGTATATATGTAGCACTGTCCCCGTAGGGCCTGCTGTAAGATGACTTCTCGGGCCTCCTCTAAATACCAGCACATGGCTCGTCACACAATAAACAGTCCAGTGGTGTTGGTTTTTAGTGTTTATTTTGGAACTTGGATGGGAGAAGGGAATAGTGGGATACTCCAACTGTAACTAATCACAATGGATAAGGACAACTCTCACCTGGCCTCATCGTGTTGTTTGTGGAAGCAGCTGCACAGCTTAATCCATACTGCCACATGTATTGAAAGGGTTAAGTCTCCTTGCACTTTTCTCTCCAGCAATAGACTTGGTGAACCTACATTATCTTCGGACAGTCACTAGCATCACCTTTACTGACACTCGTCCATTGACTCTTCTAGCTGCAGGGGTGGCCCCCCTTAGGTCAGGCCCCTTGACACAGATCTGTATTCACTGTACTGCAGAATAAGATCCTCCAGTGTCTCCCCTCTCAGTCAGCTCCACCTAACCTCTGGGTTCAGCTCCTCACTGCTACTCTCTAGGCCCTCAGGTCGACTACCTGAGGGCTCATGACCCCCCTACAGAGGAGGAGGCAGCCACCCCCTCCTTCCAGGACTCCAGCCGAAAGACCCCGAGCACATGTGCTCCTGGCTTTTATACAGTATCCAGGCATGCACTGAGGCACTTTCCTCTGCTAAATCACCAGGGCTGTATCAAACCAACACTTTACTCTCCTGCGCTAGAAGGTGGGCCGCACATACAGAGGCTCTCAGGGTTTAGATGCTAGTTATATGGGATCACGCTTGTCTTGCTGCCTTCTCAAGACTGGGGATGTCTGGATAGACTGAGAACAAGATAAAACGGCTTTATTAAAGATAAGTAAGATGTATACTCACAAACGGAGATAATAAAAAGGAGGAGATAATAAAAAGGCATATCAACAATGATGTTGTTGCAGCATATAAGATGTTGCGTCACAGTAATGAAGTCCTTTGCAGCGACTGGCTAAAGTGTTTCGAGGACCTGCCTCTTCCTCAGAGCCTGTTGCACTGAGATACAAACTCTATGCTTATATAACTGCAGCACCCTCCTAGTAGTTAGGTGCTAGGTAGGCAGAGTAGTTTTAGGCTCTGTCTGCTTATCAGCAGAGCAACAGGCAAAATGTATATGCTCTCTGCTTATCAGGGAGCAAGATTGATAGTTAGGCCTGCTCAGCGTGCCCAGTGTGTATTAATTTGGTCTCAGGGAGTGTCCCCACTCCCCAGCAGCTCCAATGGGGAGGCACGTTGGATGCTGGAGGTAACCTGGCCAATGATAAACAGGCTTTTTTAACTGTCCCAGTGGGTTGGCACAGACAAGTGGTGCATTATGGGACGGGGTATAAGAAGCTATGAGGCAGAGGTCTCATGAAGGAGGTCCCAGAAGGAGGGTGGCGGCTGCCTCCTCTTCTTCATCATGTGGTGATGGTCACAGGCAGTCAGGCTGGTGAACCAGTGCATGTGAGGCTGAACCCAGAGGTCCTGGAGAAGCTGACTGCAGGAGCAGGAGAATCTGGAAAAACAGTGTCCGTGAGTACAGAGGAACTTGCCTAGGGGTCTGCCCAGGAAGGGGACCACTCCGGATTGTCCAGTCAGTGGACGGGTGTCAGCTAGCACAGAGAGAAAGGGGGTACTAGGGGAGTACCCTGAAGAAAGTATCATAGCAACGCTTATCTCATCTTCATTCAAGTGGCAGGATGAAGCAGCGGCCTTGCCGACACTCTCAAGTTAGATGTCCTCAGCATTGTGAATAGTTAACAGATGGAGGATCCCACTCATCCCTTCTCCCATCCCAGTTCTAAATAAAACCACAAAAACAACAACCCCTGGACTGATCTTTGACTGAGCCAAGAACTTAAAGTGATACGTTTATGCAAACAGTTGCTACAGGTAACCCAGGGGAATCCAGAAAGTGTTATATCCAGCAGACCTCTAGGGTCAGTGCTACATAACCTAAATGATTCCATGGAGGTGGAAAACAAGGAGGCAACCCCTCCCTGGTGGGTGTGTGCGCACATTTGTGCCACGCCCGCACTTAGTGATGTCAAGAACAAGCATACTTTATAAAAATTTATATAAATACCATAAATCCAGTGGTGGGATTCAGCCGGTTCGCACCGGTTCCATAGAACCGGTTGCTAACTTTCTGCAAGTTCGCAGAACCGGCTGAATCCCTCTGCGCGTCTGAGGAAGCGCAGGACAATTGAATGTCCCGCGCTCGGACAGACGTGGCGGCCGGGGGGCGGAGCAGTGCGCTCCTCCCCGCCCATTCTGTGACAATAGCGAATGAGAATTAGCTATTGTCACATGATCCTCCTCCTGGCCAATCAGGGAGCGGGTCCTCCCGCTTCCTGATTGGCCGAAAGGCAAACACCGTGCCATTGGACGAGGAGGAGGCGCCGCGGGAGGACTCGGAGACGCGGGGAGCCGACTGCGAGACCGTCCATGAGGTAAGTGCATGGGTCTCGCGGGGGGGGATCGCTGGTACTCTGCAATTGGGGGCAATGCTGTGGCTGGCACTCTGCAATTGGGGGCAATGTTGTGGCTGGCGCTCTGCAATTGGGGGCAATACTCTGGCTGGCACTCTGCAATTTGGGGCAATGCTGTGGCTGGCGCTCTGCAATTGGGGGCAATGCTGTGGCTGGCGCTCTGCAATTGGGGGCAATGTTGTGGCTGGTGCTCTGCAATTGGGGGCAATACTCTGGCTGGCACTTTGCAATTTGGGGCAATACTCTGGCTGGCACTCTGCAATTTGGGGCAATGCTGGGGCTGGCACTCTGCAATTGGGATCAATGCTGTGGCTGGCGCTCTGCAATTGGGGGCAATGTTGTGGCTGGCACTCTGCAATTTGGGGCAATGTTGTGGCTGGCACTCTGCAATTTGGGGCAATGCTGGGGCTGGCACTCTGCAATTGGGGGCAATGCTGTGGCTGGCGCTCTGCAATTGGGGGCAATACTCTGGCTGGCACTCTGCAATCATTAGGGGCAATGCTGTGGCTGGCACTCTGCAATCATTGGGGGCAATGCTGTGGCTGGCACTCTGCAATCATTGGGGGCAATGCTGTGGCTGGCACTCTGCAATCATTGGGGGCAATGCTGTGGCTGGCACTCTGCAATCATTGGGGGCAATGCTGTGGCTGGCACTCTGCAATTTGGGAGCAATGCTGTGGCTGACACTCTGCAATCATTGGGGGCAATGCTGCGGCTGACACTCTGCAATCATTGGGGGCAATGCTGTGGCTGGCACTCTGCAATCATTGGGGGCAATGCTGTGGCTGGCACTCTGCAATCATTGGGGGCAATGCTGTGGCTGGCACTCTGCAATTTGGGAGCAATGCTGTGGCTGGCACTCTGCAATCATTGGGGGCAATGCTGTGGCTGGCACTCTGCAATCATTGGGGGCAATGCTGTGGCTGGCACTCTGCAATCATTGGGGGCAATGCTGTGGCTGGCACTCTGCAATCATTGGGGGCAATGCTGTGGCTGGCACTCTGCAATCATTGGGGGCAATGCTGTGGCTGGCACTCTGCAATCATTGGGGGCAATGCTGTGGTCACTGTGCATTGAAAGGGGGCATGCTGGTCTCTCTGCATTGAAAGGGGGCACTCTGGTCACTGTGCATTGAAGGGGGCATGTACACTGGTCACTGTGCATTGAAAGGGGGCACGCTGGTCACTGTGCATTGAAAGGGGGCACGCTGGTCTCTCTGCATTGAAAGGGGGGCACGCTGGTCTCTCTGCATTGAAAGGGGGGCACGCTGGTCTCTCTGCATTGAAAGGGGGAACGCTGGTCATTCTGCTGGGAAAGTCGGAACTGGTTACTAAAATTTTTGAATCCCACCACTGCATAAATCGCTATGTTTGTTACATAGAATTCACATGCTAGAATTACTTAAAAACACTTGAAAAAATATTGAAAATCACATAATGTTTACACATTTCATATTGTGTTCAGAGCTACTGATACAAGCACATGTGTTGAACTAGTAGTTATAGATTAACAAGCTTACCCTCTTTCTCTTTGTTGTTGAATTATATTGCAATACATTTGGATGGGATCATTAATGATGTCCATCCTGGTGTTTGCTGGTTTGGGAAGGAGTCTGGCAGAGTGGAGTAATCAGGGGAGAGCTAGGGATAGTTATGGTGTAGAAAGGAAATGGCTGACTGTACAGTATCCATCGCCAGCTGAATATCCAATACCTCTGGCGATGGTGAAAAATGTCCATGGGAACGCACGCCGCCATCAGCAGATGCTGCAGGTGCCTAATGCGCTCCAGGTCTATGACGTCATATCTGCCTTAGTGCCCCGTGGGCCGGCCCATACCCGACAGCTGGAACACAAGCCGCTGCTGTTGTGTAGCAAACACCTGTGCACTCATTTGTCAGGTTTCCTCCCACTGTCCAATATGCCTCCCTATTGGACTAGTGAAACACTCTGTAGCAGGGGCGGCCCATCTATTGGGGGGGGGGCAGGGATGCCGCCCCCCATCCATGCGTCCGGCCTCCCTAATCTACATGCAGGCGCCGGATGCATGGATTCCAATAGGGGATTTTTTTCTTTTTTGAAGCACGTGATTAGAGCCAGAGGCTCTAAAAGGCTTCGAAAAAGGGTGGGCTTGGGGTGCAGAGCACTGTGCTCCGAGCCCACCCAGTTGTGTGACAATAGCGAATGAATATTCGCTATTGTCACACTGACTCTCCTACCAGCTTATCAGGAAGAGGGTTGTGAGACCGCTTTCCCAATTGGCTGAAAAGGAGAGGTGATCTTACTGGCCAGTGCCCAGAAGAGACACGGATGGAGGAGGACAGTAGCTCAGCCATCCAGCACTCCCCAGCTCAGACAGGAGGAAGGAGTAGGTAAGGAGGCAGACAGGGGGGAGGAATGTGTCGCTGACTGACCAGACCAACCTATCGACCGACCCTTTGCGCATTGGTCTGCCGCAACCCCCCGCCGCTGAATTACCAAACACCAGCCGCCACTGCTCTGCAGACAAAACGAGTTGCACCTGAGCACATTGAGCAGACCTCACTAACAGATCCTGCTGTCTGGTAGGCGGAGAACAATATAGATTTACCTGCAGTCTTGGTAAGCAGACAGAGCTCAACGTTCTCTCTAGTACCTACCTAGAAGGGTGCTACATCTACAATAATGTTTATTATAAATATTAATTTAAACCCGTGTTTTCCTGCATTTTAAAATCCATGGCAACTGCTTTCAGTGTCACGCTCCATCACGACTGGTATACAGTACGACTTGTTACATAAACAAAACATAAAATGACTGTTGAGACGACATTTCTGGGAAAATCCTTTGCAGAAAATATGACTCAGAGGTTTCTTGTACCTTACTTTGATTTTCCCTGAATCTCAGCCCTTCCTAGCTGGGAATCTATTCTGCTGTTAGGAACACACATGTTGGAGATCACTCTTCACTTTTTGGAGCTAAGCTTCCAAATGGTGACTTAAGGACAAGCTCAATTCAGTTCCTTGCCAGTGGCTGGTTTTGCAAACATGGTGATGAAATTCATGTGCGGCTGTTGGTCTCTCTTTCTATAGACAGACATACAAATCTCAGAGAACAGCGGGAGGTGAGACACTGTAACTGCACAACCTTGTTTATTTTACTGGAGCTTTCCAAGACTTTTATCCCTCATCCATGTCACATTCTATTGAAAACCTTGTTCCCCTCCTATGAAGTAAAGGGGAAAAAAGTTATTACACTTGTAATTGCTTTTTAAGGAATTTAAATTGAAGTGGATTTCTACCCATAACTTTTTTTCCACTTTTGGGCAATCAAGCTGTGTCCCATTAAGCGCTTGCCGACCGCCGCACGACTATTTACTGCGGCGGTCAGCCCCTCACGTAGTACTACGTCGCTAGCCTGCTTGGTCACGGACCCCCTGCGCGTGTGACCAGCGGACCCGATCGTCGGTGCAGAGGGAGAAAGGCAGGCGGCTGATGTAAACAAGCCGCCTGTCATTCTTCCCTGTGTAGGAATAGTGATTATTCGGTTCTACTATGTAGGACCGTTGATCACTGTTCCTACCCCTCAAGCCACAGCCAATCACAGTTAGAATCAAGCCCCTAGGGACACACATAACCCCTCCCTCTCAAAAAAAGTTAACCCCTTCACTGCCAGTGTAATTTTACAGTAACAGTGCATATGTATAGCACTGATTACTGTAGAAATGTCACTGGTAACCCCAAAAGTGTCAAAAATGTCAGTCAAGGGTCTGATCTGTCCGCCCCAATGTCGCAGTACCGCAAAAAAAATCGCAGATCGCCGCCATTACGCGTTAAAAAAAAAACAACAAAAATTACAAAAATCTTTCCCTTTTGTTAGTAAACGCGATAACTTTTGCGCAAACCAATCAAAATACGCTTTTTGCGATTTTTTTTTACCAAACACATGTAGCATAAAACAATTTGGCCGAAAATGTTAAAAATTTTTGATTTTTACATTTTTTTGGGGGGGGAATTTCATATAAAAAAATGTGAAAAATATTGTTATTTTTGCAAAATTTACGCTCTTTTTTTGTTTATAGCGCATGATCAAAAAATCGCACAGGTGATCAAATACCACCAAAAGAAAGCTCTGTTTGTGGGAAAAAAAGGACCTCAAATTAGTTTAGGTACAGCGTCGCACGACCGTGCAATTGTCCGTTAAAGTCACGCAGTGCTGAATCGCAAAAAACCCCCTGGTCGGAATGGGGGTAAAATCTTCTGGGGCTTAAGTGGTTAAGTTAAATTTAGTTTGGGCTGTGTACAGTATGTACTGTGCCTCACTGGACCAGCTTTCAGGAAATATCACTGGAAACTGCCTTTTAGGTAAGTACAATATATTGTCAAAAGTATTGGGACACCTGGCTTTACACGCAGATGAACTTTAATTGCATCCCAGTCTTAAGCCTCGTACACACGCAACGAATTTCCGCCGACCGGTCGTCCGTCTTTTGTCCAGAATGGTGTCTGTTGGTTGGAATGTGCTCTAGACTGCACACGAATTTTCCCGCACGACAGAATTCTACTTCAGAAGTGATGTCATGTGTTGGATTGCTTTCTTTTTGTTCTTTCATCTCTGAGCATGCCTAGTCTTGCTCATAAGATTTTTCCCCATCTAAATCTGTACTAATGAGACAAAAATCGGACGTGTTTTGACGGTCGACAAAAATTATATAGCCTGCACACCAGGATTTTTTCGGCCGAAAAGTCGGAGTTGGTTGTCGGAAGCACCATACTAACAAGCCGAAAATCGGCAGATCGGTCGTCGGACGAAATTCCCCGGAATTTCTACTCGTGTGTACGGGGCTTAAGTCTGTAAAGTTCAATATTGAGTTGGCCCACTCTTTGCAGTTATAACAGCTTCAACTCTTCTTGGAAGGCTGTCCACAAGGCTTAGGCATGTGTCTATGGGAAATGAGGTATTAATAAATAGATAGGCAATGGAGTGTAAAACAAAGAACAATACAACTGAACGTATCATTTTAATACAGAGATGCACATATGCGTAGCTTGGTGGCTGATTTTAATGTGCTGAAAGCTCACTCACTGTATGCTTCCAGATCAAAGACTGAGTTGTCTAAAGCTGGCTATAGATGGTGTGATTTTCTAAACTGTGGATGCAGGAAAGAAAATCGCTTGATTTCCCCATCAACCCAGTCAGTGTCGATGGGGGAATCCCTCCTGCAGAGCTTTTGTGTTCTCCCAGGGGGTGGCGCGGGGAGCCGTCCCTGTCGGGAGAACACACAGTGATTACTGCTAGCGGTTATAGCCGCTGACAACAATCACATGAAAAATCAGGCATGCTTATTGTACCCAAGTCGATCGAATGATCAACCTGAGTACAATCAGCCTGCCTATACGTGGTTCGAATCTCAGTTGGTCCCTGCTGAACCAACCAAGATTCGAACCATCTAAGGGCAGCTTAAGACAGCTCTCAATCTGGGCCAAAGATCGGTAGCAGGCAGGACCAGCTGACAGTGGGCGTTGCAGACTGTTTAAAGGGACACCGAGGTGGGTGGGAAGGGCTTCGGCAGGCAAATTTGGTAAGGGAAAGTCACTTCTTGCTATTAGCAAGAGGTTCAGTGCTTTGTTCCCAGTAAGCATTTTAACTCGAATGACCTTTAGACCAAGAAAAGACAAAGCAGAAGTAAATTATTTTTTTATTTCCTTAACCAAGAAAGGAAGCAGTCTTTGTCACCTCTGTCTGTGTTACTTTATCTGATGTTGTAGGTAAAACTTGTACTTTAAGTGTATGTCTTTTAATATTAAGTTTATCTGGTATTTAATAACTGTATCATAAAATAATGTTTATGTAATTCCAAAATGTTGCTCTTATTCCCTAGAGAGCTTCTGGATAGATGGGTCCTTCGGCTGTCCCCAGTGGTAACCCATCCTGAATTGAGTCCAACACTCACCATCATACCAGTAGCATTAAAGTGGGCTTTATTTGGAAAGAAAAGGAAGATCTGCTAAATTGATTTAGCAATAACAAGGTTAATTATCAATCACTAACAAAAAATATGGTTACTACCAAATTTTTGAAAAAAACAAACAAACCAGTATTGGCTATCTACACCACTGGCCAGTGGCCATCTGATGTAAAGTCCCAAGGCAACTAGCAAGTCTAGCCGAAGTATAGGTATCCTCAGGTCAGCAGTTTCCTAGGAGGCCAGGCAAGACATAACACCAAGCTGTGAGGCTCCCCACTGAAGCCTGATCTGTCCCCCTATATGGGGTCCACAGTCCACCTCACTCACAGGTCCTCGTGGGTTCTCTTCTCTCAATGCAGAACACAGTCTAGCACAGTACAGCAGCTCTGTTCTCTCTGCAGCTTCGTCCACAGCAGTCTTTCCAGGCCCCCCCCCCCCCCACCTCTGCTTTCTCCTTTTTCTGGCAAGCTGTCTCTCAAAAGCCAGGGAAGGGTGAGAGAACCCCATGACATGGCCATGAAGACACAGAGGCTGTGCCGTCTTAGTAAAAAGGATTGCCATCTGGGCTATATAAATCTTAATATTTTTTTTTTTCATTTTGGAGGAGGGGTTAGATCTCCTATTAGGTTTTTATTGCTGTCTCTGTCCTCACTGGGTAAATTCACCCTCCCTATTTGTCCTGCGGACCATTGTCTCTATGACAGAATTTTATAGGAAATCCAAAATTTTTAGTTTCACAGGAACAGGAGGTTAGGGGAAATTTCCAACAAGGACACCTGTTTTTATGGTAACTGTCGAAGAGGGGATTTTCCTTTGCTTAGGTGAGATCTAAGCTAAATATTCATTAAAAAGCTTTCAACCTAGAAATTGGGAGATGGCTAGGGTCAAAGATGGACACGGAGGGCAGCTCTAAAGTGTGCAAAATGTGAGTAGTACAGGTAAAAGTTTTAATGCAATACAAGGGGAACAAATGCTTAAAAGATAACAAAAAAATAAATAAATAAAGAAATGCTGTGGTTAAGCTAGTTCAAGGAAAACATAATGGTAAAAAGAATGTTGCTAAAAGTAAACTGTATTTCCCTGACTGTTAGTGGATAATCAGGGGCTTCCCAAACATGATCTGTATAAAGGGGAAGTAGACTGAAAGGCTGCTGGTAAAGGAAACAAGTATGCTGTGTATAGCAGATCTCAGCATGTTACAGGACAATCAAAGTTTTCTTATAGAGAAAGCGGTACTGTACCTCTACTGGACACTGCAGACAAATATAAATATCTTTGTATGTATGGAGAGGTAATGCACATTGGAACTAGGGAATGCCGTGCCAGCCTCAGGCAGACTGCAAAGTTGTGCTTGCATTTTCTAGCAATTTTAATTACCATTGCACCAATACCGATAAGCATTTGCATGAGTATTTGTACTCATGCAAATGCTCCCATACTAAAACCGATACCTTCAAGTCTGCAGACTGTAAGGACCCCGTTCACAAATATGCGAATTGGAATGCGTTTGTAATCCCATCCGATTCGCATGACATGTGACCCTGCAGCCTTTTCAATGGAGCCGATTCACATAATCGGCTTTTTAAAAAGAGTCTGGTAGGATTTTGAGCATGGTTCAAGTGCAATTTCCATTGTCTACACTTTGACAATTCGCACCGGAACCACTGAACAAAGTCGCACCGGAGAAAGCTAATATCCCGCTGTCAAAACAGGACCGCACATATGTGGACCTGGTCTGAATGCATCCAAGGGCAAATTAGGTATCGGTAATTGGTATCTGTGGGTACTTGAGAGAAAGAATCATTACCGATACTCTTAAAAAACGGTATCCATGCATCCCTAATTTTAACAAATTTTAGTTTTCCATTTTTAGCACTACACAGGCTGCTAATAGCCCCTCTACCCTATGTGCCCCCCACCCACAGTAAAAAAATTAGCATTTTAAGAAGAGTTTCCCCCTTATTTTAGTTTGAAAATCTGGTCACCTCAATTCATATCTACATGGCAAGGATAGTGGTAGATTGCCATCATGTAAATGATTGTTTTAATTGGCTACACATCACTGCTTAAAGGGTGGTGGTTGACTGTGCTGTAGTTGGCCCTGTGCTACAGATCTGACAGGTGGCAGGTAAGGACCAAAATACCACACAAATAAATGGTGCGCTGTCCCTTTAAGAAAACAACCAACATGTGCAAATAGAAAACCCAAACATTTTAGATAAGATAGAGTTTGCTATTTGCAAGTTGGTGTTTTCTTAAAGAGACAGGACGCCATTTATATGTGTGTGGTATTTTGATTGCGTAGTGTGTGGGTACACTCTAAGGGTCTCTTTAAGCAAGGATACAGATAAATGGGCAGCACAGTGATGTAGTGGTTAGCACTTTCACCTAGCAGCAAGAGGGTCACTGGTTCGAATCCCAACCAGGACACTACCTGCCTGGAGTTTGCATGTTCTCCCTGTGCCTGTGTGGGTTTCCTCCGGATACTCCGGTTTCCTCCCACACTCCAAAGACATGCTGGTAGGTTTATTGGATCCTGTATAAAAAAAATTGGCCCTACTGTGTATGTATGTGAGTTAGGGACCTTAGATTGTAAGCTCCTTGAGGGTAGGGAATGATGTGAATGTACAATGTATATGTAAAGCGCTGCGTAAATTGACGGCGCTATATACAATGGGTACGAAAAGTATTCAGACCCCCTTAAATTTTTCACTCTTTGTTATATTGCAGCCATTTGCTAAAATCATTTAGGTTCATTCTTCTTCCTCATGAATGTACACATAGCACCCATACTGACAGAAAAACACAGAATTGTTGACATTGTTGCAGATTTATTAAAAAAGAAAAACTGAAATATCACATGGTCCTAAGTATTCAGACCCTTTGCTTAGTATTTAGTAGAAGCCCCCTTTTCATCTAATACAGCCAGGAGTCTTTTTGGGAAAGATGCAACAAGTCTTTCACACCTGGATTTGGGGATCCTCTGCCATTCCTCCTTGCAGATCCTCTCCAGTTCTGTCAGGTTGGATGGTAAACGTTGGTGGACAGCCATTTTTAGGTCTCTCCAGAGATGCTCAATTGGGTTTAAGTCAGGGCTCTGGCTGGGCCATTCAAGAACCGTCACGGAGTTGTTGTGAAGCCACTCCTTCGTTATTTTAGCTGTGTGCTTAGGGTCATTGTCTTGTTGGAAGGTAAACCTTCGGCCCAGTCTGAGGTCCAGAGCACTCTGGAGAAGGTTTTTGTCCAGGATATCCCTGTACTTGGCCGCATTCATCTTTCCCTCGATTGCAACCAGTCATCCTGTCCCTGCAGCTGAAAAACACCCCCACAGCATGATGCTGCCACCACCATGCTTCACTGTTGGGACTGTATTGGACAGGTGATGAACAGTGCCTGGTTTTCTCCACACTTACCGCTTAGAATTAAGGCCAAAAAGTTCTATTTTGGTCTCATCAGACCAGAGAATCTTATTTCTCACCATCTTGGAGTCCTTCAGGTGTTTTTTAGCAAACTCCATGCGGGCTTTCATGTGTCTTACACTGAGGAGAGGCTTCTGTCGGGCCACTCTGCCATAAAGCCCCGACTGGTGGAGGGCTGCAGTGATGGTTGACTTTCTACAACTTTCTCCCATCTCCTGACTGCATCTCTGGAGCTCAGCCACAGTGATCTTTGGGTTCTTCTTTACCTCTCTCACCAAGGCTCTTCTCCCCCGATAGCTCAGTTTGGCCGGATGGCCAGCTCTAGGAAGGGTTCTGGTCATCCCAAACGTCTTCCATTTGAGGATTATGGAGGCCACTGTGCTCTTAGGAACCTTAAGTGCAGCAGAAATCTTGAAAACTTAAATGATTTAAGCAAATGGCTGCAATATAACAAAGAGTGAAAAATTTAAGGGGGTCTGAATACTTTTCGTACCCACTGTAAGTACCTGAAATAATTAAATAACAGTGGTAGCAGCAATCCTCTATAATTTCGAGATATATCACATATACATTTGTTCACTCTTGTTATAGTTAGGCTCCATTCACAACAATGCGTTTTTTCATGCTGTTTGCAGAAACGCAGGACGTTATTTTTAACATGGGTTCCTATGGAACACAATCACATCAATGCCTTTTTGTGCCCCTACGTTTTTTGGAAAGTGTCAGGGACTTTTTTTAAACGCAAAATGGTGCTGCTACCTACTCCTAACCCCTGCACTCTGTGCCTTACTTACTCCTAACCTTTGCACTCCGTGTGGTACTTACTCCTAACCTCCACACTCTGTGTGTTACTTACTCTGAGTCCAAACCCCTGCACTCTGTGTGTTACTTACTCCTAACCATTGCACTCTGAGTGTTACTTACTCCTAACCCCTGCACTCTGTGCGTTACTTACTCCTAACCAATGCACTATGTGTGTTACTTACTTCTTACCCCTGCACTCTGTGTTACTTACTCCGAGTCCTAACCCCTGCACTCTGTGTGTTACTTACTCCTCACCCCTGCACTCTGTGCATTACTTACTCCTAACCATTGCACTCTATGTGTTACTTACTCCTAACCCCTGCACTCTGTGTGTTACTTACTCCTAACCCCTGCACTCTGTGTTACTTACTCCGAGTCCTAACAACTGCACTCTGTGTGTTACTTACTCCTATCACTCTGGTACACAGGACAACTAGCTCACGGACTCTGCAGAGGTCATACCGATCACACCTCTACGTGTACATGTAGTCCCACAGCCGCACTAGGTATCAGTGATTGGAGTACTGGAGGAGCTAGCTAGACACAGTGAGCTTAGCATGTGTATGGATCAGCAGACCATGCAGTCCACATAAGCAGCAATTGATTTACCCCCTACTTTACCAATTAGGTTTTCACAATAACTAGGGACCCTTTCACAGACTGGACATACCATCTATCGAGGGGGGAGACACGGTTAGTTGGGGAGAAGGAAGGTGTGTGGGGTTGTGGATGCCCCAGGGGGGAGGGATGTCCTTGGGGGGTGGTGGAATGGTGTGTTTTTTCTGAACGTGTGGTAAGAGAGGGAGGGGAGAGCACAGGGTGGGTTTGGGTTTGGGAGGGAATACACCCTGAGTGGTAACAGTTCTTTTGGGGGGAAGTACATCCTGCCTATTATGTTTTTGAGAATGCATGTCCAATAAATTGAATATTTTTCCAATTTGATAGCCTATGTAGATTAATTTGTTCCTTTCTGTGTTTTTTGCATGGTAGAATTTTGGAAGTATCTCCCCTAATTAGGGTCTGGGCACCACTTGGAATACCACTCCCAGGATTCATATACATGTGGGTGTTTTACAAGAGTATTTATTTACTCCTAACCCCTGCACTATGTGTTACTTACTCCTAAACGTTGCACTATGTTGTGTTACTTACTCCTAACCCCTACACTCTGTGTGTTACTTACTAATAACCCCTGCTCTTAGTGTGTTACTCCTAACCATTGCACTCTGTGTGTACTTATTCCTAACCCCTGAACTCTGTGTGTTACTTACTCCTAACCATTGCACTCTGTGTGTAACTTACTCCTAACCATTGCACTCTGTGTTACTTACTCCTAACCATTGCACTCTGTGTGTTACTTACTCCTAACCCCTGCAGTCTGGGTGTTACTTACTCCTAACCTTTGCATTCAGTGTGTTTCCCACTCCTAAACCCTGCCCTCTGTGTGTTACTCACTTATAACCATTGCACTCTATGTGTTACTTACTCCTAACCCCTGCACTCTGTGTGTTACTTACTCCTGACACCTGCACTCTCTGTGTTACTTACTCCTGACACCTGCACGCTCTGTGTTACTTACTCCTGACACCTGCACGCTCTGTGTTACTTACTCCTGACACCTGCAATCTCTGTGTTACTTACTCCTGACACCTGCACTCTGTGTGTTACTTACTCCTGACCCCTGCACTGTCTGTGTTACTTACTCCTGACACCTGCACTCTGTGTGTTATATACTCCTAACACCTGCACTCTTTGTGTTACCTACTCCGGACTCCTGCACTCTATGTTTCTTACTCCTGACACGTGCACTCTCTGTGTTACTTACTCCTGACACCTGCACTCGGTGTGTTACTTACTCCTGACCCCTGCACTGTCTGTGTTACTTACTCCTGACACCTGCACTCTGTGTGTTATATACTCCTGACACCTGCACTCTTTGTGTTACCTACTCCTGACTCCTGCACTCTATGTTACTTCTGACATCTGCACTCTCTGTGTTGCTTTCTCCTGACACCTGCACTCTGTGTTACTTATTCCTGACCCCTGCACTTTATGCACTACAAATTGCTAACATCTGCATGCTGCGTCTTAAGCTTTCTTGACCCAGAGCAGAGTAGGCTAAAGTTTTACTTAACTATATGATAATTAGGAGGAATGGCCGTACACCACAGTAAAGTCGTTTAAGCTGTTTATTCCATTGAATCTTCAAGTAAGGACAGCTTGCAATATAAAGGACACAGAGTAGCTACTTGTTGATGCACTTCACAGGAACTGTGCTTATCCATTGACCCAGAGCAGAGTAGGCTCAGGTTTTACTTACCTATACCTCCTTTATACCCTTTACACTGTTAGCACAACCTGGCCAGACCCACCATGCGGTGCACCGCACAATGCGCTCTGTTATTAGCCACTTTCCTCCCCCTGTTGCACCCGCATCAAAGATGTGCATTATCTATACGGTGTCCCCAGAGTTCATTTTGCAAATCTAATTACCTTAATTTATATCTACATGGGATGGTGGTAAGTTGCTTGATGTGGTTGCTTTTGCAATAAAAAATTAGATAAAACTGACTGAATTACTAGAATATTGTTATATGAAGGCAGGACTAGCCCTGAAATTATGGAAGACCTGACTGAGTATAAAAATGCACACGCAGGAGGATTTTCTGGCAAACAAAAGATAACAGCGGGTAGTCTGTCACGCCTACTTACAAGGCTTTAAAATGTATAAAATGGCTTACAGATTCCCTGGAATTGCAGGCAGCACACACAAGCTTGAAATTGATATTACCACAATTCTACATGATTTGTATCGGCCCATAGCTCTGCGCTGGCCACATTATTGTTAGATGACCATAAAACACTTCATATACAAAACATTAGCCATTAAATATACTCACAGAACACATAGCCAATATAATGATACAAATGATTTTCCCATTGTGGAGGAAATCCCAACTGATAATGTTTATGGCTCACCACAAAATGGCTTTAAGCTAACATATTGACTTCTTTTCTTCCTGATAAGCATAGCATGTCTAAGTGTTTGCCTCTAAATACTGCCTAATGGGACCTGCCATACAGTCACACTTCACATAAATCAATAAGCTACATGTCAGAATGAACAAATCACATTGTTTTTAGACATGTGCGGTTCGTTTCATTCTGAATAAATATTCAGACAAATTTTACATTATTTGGAGATTCAGATATATCCAAAAACCTGAATTGCAGTATAAACAAAGTTTACCAAATGCTCCGATTAACGAAATGAAATTCATTCAAATTTCGGAAATTCAAATAAAATTTTACATCAGTTTCCAGTTAAATTCGACCTGTAAACCTAGTTCTGAAATCAAAGACTGTGTGTGGTATTAGAGTACCATTTCAAACGAATGCTGTTTTTGTTAAGCCAAAGATGATTTAATGAGGAGCTCCAGGCACCTATCAAAAAAATAAAAGAGAGGCCTGGAGTAAAGGAGAGAAGAGACATGGACGGAGGGCCGGCATGACAGGGGTTAAAGGGGTTTGGGACAAGGAGGGGTTTTCAGCCCAGTACGATAGAAAATATAAGTGGTGGGACTTTTAATTGGTGTTTTGGCCAGGAAGGGGTGGAGCTACAGGGAGAGGTCAAACTAGGGGCCTCAGGAAGTCTGCAGTCGGAGGAAAGCTGCATTGGAGAATATTTCCAACACTCCCTCCCATTTTCTTGTATTTTCTTGTTTTTTTTCTGACTTTTGGTTTTGTGGTCCACCACCCTTGTTTTTGGTTTTTGTTTTAACAGAGGCTTTCTTCTTTTGGGGTGGTTCTTTTTCATGGCAGCAAGGGGGGTACAAGATCCTGGTAGGTTAGTATGGTGCAAACTTATACTTGGTAGGGACCCGTCTGAGGTACGGCTCCCAGATGGTGCAAACTTATACTTGGTAGGGACCCGTCTGAGGTACGGCTCCCAGATGGTGCAAACTTATACTTGGTAGGGACCCGTCTGAGGTACAGCTCCCAGATGGTGCAAACTTATACTTGGTAGGGACCCGTCTGAGGTACGGCTCCCAGATGGTGCAAACTTATACTTGGTAGGGACCCGTCTGAGGTACGGCTCCCAGATGGTGCAAACTTATACTTGGTAGGGACCCGTCTGAGGTACGGCTCCCAGATGGTGCAAACTTATACTTGGTAGGTACCCGTCTGAGGTACGGCTCCCAGATGGTGCAAACTTATACTTGGTAGGGACCCGTCTGAGGTACGGCTCCCAGATGGTGCAAACTTATACTTGGTAGGGACCCGTCTGAGGTACGGCTCCCAGATGGTGCAAACTTATACTTGGTAGGGACCCGTCTGAGGTATGGCTCCCAGATGGTGCAAACTTATACTTGGTAGGGACCCGTCTGAGGTACAGGTCCCAGATGGTGCAAACTTATACTTGGTAGAAACCTGTCTGAGGTACGGCTCCCAGTAGTTGGTATGTTGGTACCTGCGAATGGTTGTCTCTGAGCTGGTGCTGTGGCGGCTGGAGGCCTAATTAAGTCGGACGCAGGTATCTCCTTCTTTGATGCCTACCGGGACCTTGAGGCTCCAGTAAAAAACTGGGTTTAATGTGTTATTTACCTGTTATGTATACAGTTTGTTAATAAAAGGCTGCTATGGCCATTTAACTCCAACCTGTGGTCATGTGGTTATTTATAATGGAGGAGGAGAGTGATGGTCAGAGGCTGAAGACAAATCATCTTTAATAGCTAGTCACGTCAGCAGCAGCAAAACGTGTAGCTGCTGACTTTTAAAAAACAACCGCTCACCTGTCCCTCACTCCTGCGGTGAGCTCACCCTAGCCGTTCTCCGTCCTCCCTCAGCGGCGCCGGCATCTTCACTATGGGCTCCAGGCTGTGACAGCTTGCGGCTTCACAGCCAGGTGCCTACTGCACCGTGCGCGAATCGCGCTGCGCATCCTGACTGGTGGATGCAGTCTTCTGGGACCTGTCAGTGTCAGTTACTTGAGAACTTCCGTTGCCGAGCGCTGTGACACTCGGAATGGAAGTGGGAGCAGGTACCTGTCAAAATCAGGTACCTGCTCCCCCGCTCCTCAAAAGTGGCAATTGTGCAAGAGCAGCGGGGGACGAGTCCCTAATTATATTTTCAGGGCTTTTTTTTTCTCAGAGAATAGGTGCAGGTACTCTTCCCTTCCGAGTCACCCCTTACCTCCACCCCCCAACCACCTCTGAGCACCGCTCCTTGGTTCCACCACCTACCCACCTCCCAGTACCGCACCTTTAGAGAATACAGAGCCAAGGATCATTTTGTTGTGCTAAGTAATTTGTATAGAATTTGTTATTAATAGCAAGAAAAGCAATAAAATAGATCCCCTGCAGCCAGCAAAAGTTTACTCCCCCAGAAACAATAGACCCCCTCATCAAAATACCCCCCCCCCCCCATTAACAATAGATCCACCCCCAGCAATACCTCTCAGCAGCCAGCAAAAATAGACCACTCCCTGAATAGATCTCTCTCAGCAACAACTGACCCCCAGCAACAATAGATCCCCCGCAAGCAATAATAGACATCCCCACTATAATAGATCCGTCTGCAACCAACAACAATAGATTCTCCAGCACGCCCCATCACTACTTGTCATTACATACATTCAGTGCGGGAGGTGTCGGAACTACGTTCCCTTTGGTTCCAGCTGTATAAAAGCCCGGATTATTATTAATAAACAGGATTTATACAGCGCAAACAGTTTGCACAGCGTTTTATATTATAAAGGGAGACGATAGAGTTACAACACAATTTAATAGAAGAGGGTTAGGAGGGCTTTGCTCGTGAGGGCTTACAATCTAATACACATGGTTATTTGCTTTATTCCTGGGGAGTAAAATCCATTTCACCACAGCAGATGTGATTCTAGTAACCATAATATAACACAGACATCATCCATATGACCAATATATCATGTCAGATGTAACTGCTATGCGTGCCTTCACAGCCATGGGGGGTCATAAGCACATTACAGCTCGGCCTTGAATTTTCTTAAAGTGGAACTCCATGAATAATTATTTTTAGCAAATTTACACTAGTCCAGCTTTCCTCAATGTAAGTTTCCATATCTGGTATTCTAAGGGACGCTGACAACCACTGTAGGAGTCTGCGCTACATACAATGATAGCTGTGATCTTCTGGGTGCTGCTCCTGCAGCTGCCCCTCTGCACACTGAACACAGGGTGCTAGTATGGCACCACCACTCATTTTCTTTTAGTGAACATAAGGTGATCTCTGATTGGGTGAGGCAGAGAGGAAGGGTAGATGAAGTCACTGATGAGGTCAACCTTCTGCTCACATCTCCTATCAGCTTATTCCTTGTCAGCACATCTGCCTGCAACACACCTGATTGGCTCCCAGTCCTGCACCTCCTCCTCCTAGTCTGAGTGCTGCTCTACAGGGGATTGCAGGAGATTGACAGCAAGTCAAATGTACAGTACATACTTAACCACTTCTGGACCGGAAGGATTTGCCCCCTTAATGACTAGGCCATTTTTTGCGAACCAGCACTGCGTTACTTTAACGGACAATTGTGCGGTCGTATGACGCTGTACCCAAATAAAATTTATGTCCTTTTTTTCCCACAAATAGAGTTTTCTTTTGGTGGTATTTGATCAACTGTGCGATTTTTAATTTTTGCGCTATAAATATAAAAATTAGGACAATTCTGAAAAAAAAAAAACAATATTTTTCACTTTCTGCTATATAACATTCCCAAAAACAATTTAAAAATCAACATTTTTCATCCTTCCAATAAGCGTATTTTGATTGGTTTGCGCCAGGGCCGGTGCAAGGATTTTTGCCACCCTAGGCAAAACAAGAATTGCCCCCCCCCCATATCCTCTACAACCCCCTATCCCAAGTTGCTGAAGGGGTTAAAACCAGTGGCGGCTGTGCTTCATCGGTCTGGGGGTGGGGGGGGGGTGGAGGGAGACGGAACCTGGCCATGGACCCCCCTGTCACTCAAGAGTCCAGTTCACACCATATCCCCCCCACCCCCCGGGTGCCAGTTCACTTACTTTGTTCCTCTGGACGGCGACTGCTTCCCCCTCAGTCTCCTCTCAGCGGCCGTCTCTTCCCTCCTCCTCCCCCTTCTTCTTTGGCCAATTGGGAAACAGGACTCACTTCCTGATTGGCCAGGAGGAGAATCAATGTGGCAATAGCAAATATTGATTCAATATTGTCACACAACTGGGTCGGCTCAGGGCGCAGAGCCCAACCTTTTTTGAAGCCTATTAGAGCTAGTGAAGATCACTGTTAGTTGCATTAACCACTACACTGATCTCCAACTTCCAGGGGCACCCCACAGGTAACAATATAAAAATGGCCATACCTACACTTCCGCTTTCAGCTCCAGTTCACATCATGGAAATAATGTCCAGATGAATTCTGGATGCCTTTCTGCAAGCGCTTTTTGATGCGTTTTTGGTGGGTTTTTATGCATTCCAGTGCATTTTTTTCCCCCTCTCTTTTCCCCTTAAGGGCCAGTTCACACCATAGAAACGCAGTCCAGATGCATTACAGATGCTTTTCTGCATGTGCAATTTTGACACGTTTTTGCTGCGTTTTTGTAGCAGTTCAGTGCATTTTCCCCCCTCTTTTTTCTTAACCTCAAAATTCCAGTGCGTTTTTTGTGTGTTTACGTGCATTCCGGTGCGTATTGGATGTGTTTTACCGCATTCCATTACAGTCCAGTGCAGAAAAAATGCAGCACGTTCTACTTTTTTTAACTGGCACTGGAATGCACTGGGGAACTGGCCGCACTGGTGTGAACTATACCATTGAAAACCATATAACCTATTATTCATGCGTTTTTGATGCATAATTAAAACGCACTGGACTTCAGGTGTTGTGAACTGGCCCTAAAAGCACACTAACATAATAAAAAACACACAATATCATCTCCTTTGTAGAACTATATTTCCTCAGTCAGCGAGTGTTTTTTCCATGGAAGTGATGTGTGTCCTGCCCGTTCAAGGCTGAGCTGTAGTGGAACATGCAGTAAAAATATCAGGAGTCAATATCAGGCATGGCTGCATCTCAGGGGACATGTAAGTGGTTTGCACTGTCTTGTATAAGGGTGCTTGTCACATGTAATCCCATCTATTACCCAGGCAAGGTTCAGTCTGTGCAGGAATGTTCCCTGTGTTCTCTATCACCTCTGTTCTTCTCTGTAGATCAGGGAGCACATTCCAGAGTGGAGGGGAAAGCAGTATAGAGGCAGTGGCATAACTTCTCTGGAATGTCTGCATCATACATACTCCACATACTCACAGCCTCAGTGAATAATCAGACTCTGCCACATTATTCAACTATAGAATGTACTCAGGATACATACATGGATTGGTAAGAATCAGGACCTGCTGTAATCATACAGCACATTCAGTGCTCTGTACAGATCCAGCACTGAGGACATTGTTCTTTACTTGTCATACCTAGAATATATTAGTTGTGGAAATGAACCTCTTATCCTTTTTTCTTTCTGCTAAAGTGAGCAATGACCTGATGTCACTTCAATCTCTCCACTTCTTTTTAACTTACGAGTTTCCATAACTACAGAGAAAATATTTAGCAGACGGTGTCGAAAATATCCATTGTTTCTAAGAATATAAATGATATTGAAAATATGAGTGTGAAGACTAAATTTGCTCATATAAGGACCCTTTCCGCCAGATATATGGCGTGATGAAAAATCGGAATGGGGAGCCATATTGCAACCTTTATTGTATTTCACAGCTGGGGAAAAAAAATTATATATATATATATATATATATATATATATATATATATATAATATATATCAGGTTATGGAATTAACATTAAAGGAGGTCCGATCGGTGAAAACACTTTCCAGCAGAGGTTAGAAACTTATGCTTGTGCTATAACTCCGATCCTTGTATAGATGTGGTCATTTTATAATTAAAATAAACAATGTACAATTTCCAAAGCATTTTAATAATATTTATTATAAAATTTTTCAGTGTACCCCTTTATTCAGGTGTCCCCATCAGAGTGCTCCTTTACATTAGGTGTCCTCATCAGAGTGTCTCCTTACATCAGGTATCCCCTTTAGCCTGGGTTCACACTGGTGCGACTTGTCAGGCAACTTAGCTCATCAGACCTCCCTCTTACATCAGGTGTCCCCATCAGCTGCACCCTTACATCAGGTATCCCCTTTAGCCTGGGTTCACACTGGGGCAGCTTGTCAGGCAACTTAGCCGCCTGACAATTCGCGATCCATTCAGTGCAATGGAACCGTTCTAATAGGAGCAACTCAAGTCGCTCCGACTTAGAGAAAAGGTTTCTGCACTACTTTGGGGGCGACTTGCATTGACTTATATTAGATAAGTCGTTTGCATGCCCCGCTGAAGTCACGCTGCACGGGGGGCTTCAGAGTCGGGCGACTTTGAAGCTGCCCCCAGTGTGAACGCAGACTAAGAGTTCCCCTTACATCAGATGTCCCCATCAGAGACCCTTTTACAACAGGTGTCCCCATCAGAGTGCCCCCTTACATCAGGTGTTTCAATCAGATTTCCTAATTTATTAGGTGTCCCCATCAGAGTGCCCTGTTTCATTAGGTATCCCTATCAGAGTTCCCCTTACAATAGGTGTCCCCATCTGAGATCCGTCCTCCCTACATCAGGTGTTCTTATCAGAATGCCCCCTTACATCAGACTTCCCCATCATAGTGTCCCCTGACATTAGGTAATGTAGATATTTGCCAGCACACCAAGGATCATGAATTCCGACAAATGGTTTTTATTAAAGAGAGATCACATCACAAAACAGTGTAGTAGTACTCTGGCAATGCACTGTGGCCCTACACTGTTTTATGATGTCATCTTTCTTTAATAAAAAAAAGTTTGGAGGAAACTGATGATCCTTGGTGTGCTGGTGAATATCTACATTCCAGCTGGCAGTGGCTACAGCACCCAGTACCTCAAGAGCTCATGCCAGGAACATGTGCGAAAGGAATATGGATGTTGTGCCCTTACATTAGGTGTCCCTGTCAGTGTGCCCCCTTACATCAGATGTCCCTATCAGAGTTCTCTCTTACAACAGGTGTCCCCATCAGAGTTCCCCCCTACATCAGGTGTCTCCATCAGAATTCCCCCTTACATAAGGTGTCTCCATCAGCGTTGTCTCTTACAGCAGGTGTCCCCCGACAGAATTCCCTTTTCATCAGGTGTCCCCATCAGTGTGCCCCCTTACATCAGATGTCCCTATCAGAGTTCTCTCTTACAACAGGTGTCCCCATCAGAGTTCCCCCCTACATCAGGTGTCTCCATCAGAATTCCCCCTTACATAAGGTGTCTCCATCAGCGTTGTCTCTTACAACAGGTGTCCCCCATCAGAATTCCAACTTACATCAGGTGTTCCTATCTGAGTCCCCCTTACATAAGGTGTCCCCATCAGAGTTCCCCCTTGCATCAGGTATCCCCATCAGAATGCCCCCTTAAATCAGTTGTCCCTATCAGAGTTTTATTCTTACATCAGGTGTCCCCATCAGTGTAGACAACAATGGAAAGGTAGCCACTCAGGTTTAAGTAATTAAATCCTCAAAGGTCGGGTGCACGTCTAGTCCCTGGTCTGAGCAAGTCCAAGCATTTGTATTATGAATTAGATAAATCTAATTTGTGAAACCCGGTACCTGCTTCCTTTGTTCGTCTGTCATGTCCATGATGTTCGTCATATTTGGATATCATTTTATTCAATAAAGTCCACTGTTTGCCTCCTATGTCGGAGTGCAGTCAATATTTCTCTTGTGCTTGTCCCCATCAGTGTGCCCCTTACATCAGGTGTACCTATCAGAGTTTTTCCTTACATCAGGTATACCTATCAGAGTTTTTCCTTACATCAGGTGTACCTATCAGAGTTTTTCCTTACATCAGGTATACCTATCAGAGTTTTTCCTTACATCAGGTATACCTATCAGAGTTTTTCCTTACATCAGGTGTACCTATCAGAGTTTTTCCTTACATCAGGTGTACCTATCAGAGTTTTTCCTTACATCAGGTGTCCTCATCAGAGTTCCCCTTTACATCAGGTGTTCCCATCACAGTTTCCCCTTACATAAGGTGTCCCCATCAGAGTTCCCCCTTACATCAGGTGTCCCCATCAGAGTTCCCTCTTATATCAGGTGTCCGCATGAGAGTGCCCCCTTACATCACGTGTCCCCCATCTGAATGCCCCCTTACATCAGGTGTCCTTATCAGAGTTTTTTCTTACATCAGGTGTCCCCGTCTGTGTGCCCCCTTACATCAGGTGTCCCTATCAGAGTTTTTCCTTACATCAGGTGTCCCCATCTGTGTGCCCCCTTACATCAGGTGTCCCTATCAGAGTTTTTCCTTACATCAGGTGTCCTCATCAGAATTCCCTCCTACATCAGGTGCCCCCATCAGAGTTCTCCTCTACATCAGGTGCCCCGATCAGAGTTCCCCCTACATACGGGGCCCCCATCAGAGTTCCCCCCTACATCAGGTTCCCCCATCAGAGTTCTCCTTTACATCAGGTGTCCCTATCAGAGTTTTTCCTTACATCAGGTGTCCTCATCAGAGTTCCCCCTACATCAGGTGCCCCCATCAGAGTTCCCCCCTACATCAGGTGCCCCCATCAGAGTTCCCCCCTACATCAGGTGTCCCCATCAGAGTGACCCTGTACCTTTTCGTGCTAGGCAGGCAAATGACAAAAGCTAGGAGGAAAGGCAGCAGACCTGGAAGGGAGAAATGCCCGAGGCACGCATCATTGGTTGTAGGATGCCAGAAGTTTGAGAACATTTTTCTATCCAGAGCCTCCAGATTTTCTCGACATTGCAGTAAAAAATAAACGTTGATTTGAACCCACGAACGATTAGAAAATGGAATGAACATTCCTAATATGAGAAATGAAGAACAAAATTCTACTAGTGTATGGCCAGCTTTAGGTGAAAACGATTACTGCTTTATAGAGTAACAAAAAAGTAAATTTCTGTAAACATAACTTATTATCTTAAAACCAAAATATGATCTGTAAGAAAAGCAGACACTGACAATTGTTGTGCCAATGCTGGGCAATCCTTACCATCATATAAAGCTGTACACTGACCAATAAAATGTCTCGGGTCATCTCCCAGAAATAATTCACATGTTTTAAAATGACATCCCGCTATGTGATCACTCTTCATATTCACTGTGATGTCTTATAATTCCAAAAGTAGAAAAGTGCTCTCACAATGGAAAACATCAGAGAGGAAACATTGTGTCTGCTTTGGCTTGCGTATGGAAATCTGAATCCAGAGCAGCTCTGATGGACACATTTGGCAGTGGTGATGGAGGAACTGAAACCTCATAGTATTTGTGGAAAGTGACTAATAATGTAAATTACTGCATGATCTGTTACTTATTGGGATTTCTCTGTTGCCTTATTATCTTCCTATTAGGCAAGGCTGGAAGTGTGACTGGGCAGAATTTTGGATGGAAAGAACATCTATATTAAAACAAAAATCACCAAGTAACAGGATAACTAAATGAGTAAATAAAAACGAAAACAAAGTAATGATAGGTCCATTACATCAATTGTATGAAGCGGCTAAAAAGAGGGTACTTCCTTTACCTGTTCACAAGGCAATCAGCTAATCAGATAACAATTTAAATAAAACTGCAAGTCGCAACTTTTTTTCTAGTTTTATGATAGAGATAGAAATAGAAGTTAGATCCTTTGTCAGGTGTTTATTGTTGTTTGTTCCTGGGGAGAATCTGCCTCACTTCCTCTCTCAGGGACAATATGAAATAAGAAAAAATATCCCAAAAGTAAGGGGAAATCCTACCTTTGAGAGTTGTCACTAGGGATCTGCTTGCTTTTGTTTTGAACCAGGTGTGCGTCTGAAACTGGAAGCCAGTTGTCAATTTTGATTGGTTTGCGCAAAAAAGTTATCGCAGCTACTAACTACGGGAAATTTATGTCATTTTTATTGTTTTTTTTTTTAACTAGTAATGGCGGCGATCTGGCGGCAATCTGTGATTTTTTTTGTGGGACTGCGACATTGCGGCGGACAGATCGGACCCTTGACTGACATTTGTGACACTTTTGGGGGTACCAGTGACATTACTACAGTAATCAGTGCTATAAATATGCACTGTTACTGTAAACATGACACTGGCAGGGAAGGGGTTAACTTTTATTGGTGATCAAAGGGTTAATGTATGCCTGGTGCTTATTGACGTGTGTGGTGGGAGGGGACTGTGTGACACAGGCACAGATCGCAGGTTCAGCAAGCTATGCTGAATCCTGCAATCTGTCCCTGCCTGTTTACACAAGCAGGCGGATCTCCACACTCGATCCCCGATGATTGGGGAAGAGCGGCGGTGATCACCGCCGCTCCTCCACTGGCTCGACTCCCGCTGTGACTGAATACAGCGGGAGCGAGCCTCCGGCGGCGCGCGCGCCGCCCACAATGGGAGGAGTCCAGCGACGTAGACCTACGTTGCTGGACGATAACGAACCACTTTGCCACAGTACGCTCAACGTGAGCGGTCGGCAAGTGGTTAATGGTGGGCTTTTTTTTTTAACAGTGAGAGACAGAATAACAACAAAAATATCCAGTAAAACGCATTTTGAAAAAGTTTAAAAACTGATTTGCATTTTAATGAGTAAAATAAGTGTTTGATCCCCTATCAATCAGCAAGATTTCTGGCTCCCAGGTGTCTTCTATACAGGTAACAAGTTGAGATTAGGAGAACTCTCTTAAAAGGAGTGCTCCTAATCTCAGCTTGTACCTGTATAAAAGACACCTGTCCACAGAAGCAATCAATCAATCAATCAGATTCCCATCTCTCCACCATGGCCAAGACCAAAGAGCTGTTCAAGGATGTCAGGGATAAGATTGTAGACCAACACAAGGCTGGAACGGGCTACAAGACCATCGTCAAGCAGCTCTGTGAGAGGGTGAGAACAGTTGGTGCAATTATTCGCAAATGGAAGAATCACAAAATAACGGTCAATCTTCCTCGGTCTGGGGCATCATGCAAGCTTTCCCCTTGTGGCATTTCAATTATCATGAGAATGGTGAGGAATCAGCCCAGAACTACACAAGAGGATTTTGTCAATGATCTCAAAGCAGCTGGGACCATAGTCACCAAGAAAACAATTGGTAACACACTACCCGGAGAAGGACTGAAATCCTGCAGCACCCACAAGGTCCTCCTGCTCAAGAAAGCACATGTACAGGCCCGTCTGAAGTTTGCTAATGAACATCTGAATGATTCAGAGGAGAAATGGCTGAAAGTGCTGTGGTCAGATGAGAACTGGTCAAATATGTATTTCACTCATTAAAATGCAAATCAATTTATAACTTTTTTGAAATGCGTTTTCTGGATTTTTTTGTTGTTCTGTCTCTCACTGTTAAAATAAACCTCCCATTAAAATAATAGACTGATCATTTCTTTGTCAGTGGGCAAATGTACAAAGGGGATCAAATACTTTCTTCCCTGACTGTATGCCTGGCAGCCCCCCTCCCTCAGGATGGTAGAAGCTGGGAGAGGGAGCAGGTCTAGCTGGAGGAAGTCCAGTCCTCCTAAAAATGTAGGAGGCAGGGCATCACATCATTGGTTTCTAGGATGCTGGCGGCCCTAACCACCAACCATGGTTGATGTGCAACTTTCTGTATTATGATACACAGACTGGCATATCCACACCCAGCCAGACAGGTTTTTACACAGATAGTTGTGGTGGGCCAAATAAAATCTTGTAGCGGGTTGGATGTGGCCCATGGGTGATAGTTTGGAGACCTCTGGTTTAGATGAATGACCATAATGTATGTTCCTGATAATGAAAGTTCTACCTCCAGATAAAAGCCCCATTTTTGGCTAAATATGACCCCCTCCCCCCCCTTCTCTCATCACCCTCCCAATCCATCCTGCTAGTGTTTGTTCTTCCCCTACCTGTCGAAACCAGATATACTCACCAAAGAGAATATATATAATCTTTATAGATACTCACCAAATATCCCCATCCGGTTTGCTTGGAAGATCTGTGATCCAGCCCTGCAAAAGTGCCCGAGACCGCTGGTCCCCTCCGCTTTCCTCAGCTGAAGTCAATAATCTTCAGGATCCTGTGGGAGCCAAGCCACTAAACATCCAATAGAAAATGTCCATGTCACACCAGAAGGATCTATCAAGGGAGTAAACAGAAGAGGGGAAGACTTGGGCTCCTGATGTATGTTTCAGGTAAGTAAAAAATAGCATTTAGCTATTTTATTTTCACGAAAGTGATTAGTTAGTGGAGGAAGGAGATGTGGGAGAGGTACACCTTTATCGTAGAGATGGGCTTTAAAGTTTTCCAAGCACATGCATATTAAAATAGTTACAATTTTTTCCCACATTGACAGTTAAAGTTGTGTTTGTTTAGGTAAGAATCAAAAACATTTTCCCATCCTTCTCCTTTGATCTTTTGTCTTCTCCATTCATAGATAATTTTCCATTCATGGAAGGTATAGTTTGGCTTCCATGAATGGAGGAAGGGGGCAGAAAGGGTTGGCATAGTCAGCACTTTTGATAAGTGCATTTAACAGGTCCCTCAGCTTGTATTAAGCCCTGCAAATCTGGAAGAATATGCCTGGAGGGGTAGGGGGGATCGAAGTAGAGAGGGTTTCATCCAAAACCACAGCCAACAGCACAAGAGACTACATTTTTTACTAAACTAAGACTTTAAAAAAAATTGAACAAAAATTCAAAAAACTATGTTTTTTGAACAAAATAGTACTGGTGTATGACTAGTCATGCCTGCTATAAATTCTGGGGCCAATTTAACATATTTTAATCTATAAAGGTATAATAAAGTTAAAATCTTTGCACATATGAAAGCACACAGTCATATAAGAGGTTTGTTAACATATCCCAGTTGATGTGTTTATATTTAATTATATAATATAGTAATATATTAGGATTATTATTATCGTTAACCACTTAAGCCCCGGAAGATTTTACCCCCTTCCTGACCAGGGGTTTTTTTGCGATTTTTTTTTACTGCGTGACTTTAACGGACAATTGCGCGGTCGTGCGACGTTGTACCTAAACGAATTTGACGTCCTTTTTTTTCCCACAAACAGAGCTTTCTTTTGGTGGTATTTGATCACCTGTACGATTTTTTGATCATGTGCTATAAACAAAAAAAGAGCGTAATTTTTGCAAAAATAACAATATTTTTCACTTTTTTTTATATGAAATTCCCCCCCAAAAAAATGTAAAAATCAAAATTTAACATTTTCGGCCAAATTGTTTTATGCGACATATGTTTGGTAAAAAAAATTGCAAAAAGCGTATTTTGATTGGTTTGCGTAAAAGTTATCGCGTTTACAAACAAAGGGAAAGATTTTTGTAATTTTTTGGGGGTACCAGTGACATTACTGCAGTAATCAGTGCTATATATATGCACTGTTACTGCAAAAATGACACTGGCAGGGAAGGGGTTAACTGTATTGGACAGGGAGGGGTTAAGTGGGTCCTAGGGGCGTGATTCTAACTGTAAAGGGACATGGCTATTGGTGTAAAAACAAAGATCAACGGTTCTACATAGTAGAACCGTCTGATCTCCATTTTTACACAGGGGAGAATGACAGGCGGCTTGTTTACATAAGCCGCTCTGCCTTTCTCCCGCTGTACCGACGATCGGCGAGTGACCGGCGGACATCGGGTCCGCCGGTCACAAACCGCACTCCTCCCTGAACGAGCCGATCGCTATTGGCTCCAATCCCAGTGACAGGCGAGCGATGTAGGTCTACGTAACTCTGCCTGGCCGGGGGTTAACTGCCGCAGTAAATATACAGAGCTTTCTTTTGGTGGTATTTGATCACCTGTGCGATTTTTTGATCATGCGCTATAAACAAAAAAAGAGCGTCAATTTTGCAAAAATAACAATATTTTTTTTATATGAAATTCCCCCCAAAAAATGTAAAAATCAAAATTTTTTAACATTTTCGGCCAATTTGTTTTATGCTACATATGTTTGGTAAAAAAAATTGCAAAAAGCGTATTTTGATTGGTTTGCGCAAAAGTTATTGTGTTTACTAACAAAGGGAAAGATTTTTGTCATTTTTGGTGTTTTTTTTGAGTAATGGCGGCAATCTGCGATTTTTTTTTGCGGGACTGCGACAATACGGCGGACAGATCGGACACTTGACTGACATTTTTGACAATTTTAGGGTTACTAGTGACATTACTGCAGTAATCAGTGCTATACATATGCACTGTTACTGCAAAAATGACACTGGCAGGGAAGGGGTTAACTGTATTGGAGAGGGAGGGGTTAAGTGTGTCCTAGGGGCGTGTTTCTAACTGTAGTGGGACATGGCTCCTGGTGTAAAAACAAAGATCAACTGTCCTACATAGCAGAACCGTCTGATCTTCATTTTCACACCATTTTTACACCAGGGAGAATGACGGGCGGCTTGTTTACATAAGCCGCTCCGCCTTTCTCCCTTCACCGGAGCGATCGTAGTGTGACCGGCGGACATCGGGTCTGCCGGTCACACGCACTGACTTGTCAGTGAACGAGCTGGGGGGGGGCGCATATGGCTCGCAAGTCAGTGACAGGCAAGTGACGTACCCATACGTCACTCTGCCTGGCCGGGGCTGATCGCCGCAGTATATAGTCGTGCGGCGGTCGGCAACCAGTTAAATAAATTGTTTGGCAATTTTACACTGTATGTGGCCTCTCTTCACCTCCATGAGTGCGGATGCGGCCTGATCTGACATACTGAACCTTGGAATCACTGAAACTGGAAGTTGGTGTCCTGCTATTGCCATTGATAAATGTCTGAAAGTCTGTTAATTACATGCCTGGTTGATTTCTGTATTGGGGATCTTTCATATCTGATAAGAGGCCAACCCTTTTTGTGATGAAGAGCATGAGTGCCTTGGTCATCTCTTCAAGATACATTCACGGAGTAGGTGGATAATGGAATGTTTTTACTTGTTCCTGCATTTTACTGTGCAGGCTAGTGTGAACCATCCCTTTAGTTTGATTGTTTATTTAGGGCCCATTCAGACCAGATGCAGTGGGATGTGTTTTGAATGCATTACAACTACGTAGATAGTCCAAATTACAGGTTATCCTATGAGCATAATTTATATCATCACAGTGCAGTGCGGTGAAAAAAAGTACAGCCAGCTACATTGTTTTGCATTAAAAAATGCATGCAAAAGCACTGCATAACAGCCCAAAGAAGAAACAATAAGGAAGTGACCTCAAAGGAAATGCAAGCAGGCAAATGCATAGGAAAAATGCATTGTAAATACATGCAAACATGTAAAAAAAAAAGGCATCAAACGCATGTAAAAGCGTGCAGTTTCTGGTGTGAATGGGCCCTTAATTAAAAATGCCTAGATAGAGGCTCAGAGCCCCAGGTACTTATGAAAATTAGCTTAGGCTTTATATGAACGGCAGGTTTGGTTGTGTTAGTAGGAAGTGCAGGGGAGGAAAGGTTTGTATCCATGTTTAGAAAAGTAGTTGTAGACATAGAAGCTCTACTCCTTCTTCGTTCTTTCCCTGACTAATATCCTTAGTCACTCCATCCTACATAACATGTTATGCAGCGTCACAAGGCCGCACTATTAATCACACTGAGGAGGGGAAGTATCTCTGCATTTGAAAAAAAAAAAAACAAAGACGCCGTAGAGATTTTCCTGGTGACCTACAGAGAGCTGAAACACAACCATATCACAGAAAGGAATGTGTGTAAAGCAAGAACAATCTACAGAATAAGATAGTCTCCTTCCACTGAGCAGGAAATTCTTGATCCGTGTCCTTGGAGGTCATGTGATACTTCCCCTTTAAGCAGCCTGTGACCTAGGGAAACATAGAAAAGGTATATTTCAATAACTAAAAATAGAAATGACAAAATACAGATAAATCATCACCAACAACTACTGGAGAATGGGAAACAAAGAAATATGTTACATGCATAGCGGTATGAAGGACACACTCGCAGAACACGCATCACCATTATGAATAGGAGCTGGCTCAGGCATCACACAAACCTCCATAACTTAGAATGACTCTAAAAACTTCTCCTGCGCTCAAAAGGTGGGTCCCACCGTCCCAGAAGGGTCAGACTGAGAGATTCTGTATCCAGGCTGGTACGGGTGAATGCCACCTTGCTGCCCTCACAAGACTGGGGAAGTCTGTACAGCTAAAAACAAGAACCAAACAGAGGGTGCACCGGCCTCCTGCATTATCCTTAAAACAGTTTAATGTATAAAGGTATAAAAAGGGGGTACTCACTAACACGTGTTTGGTATAGGCATATCATAAAAGGACTATGAAGTCCACAGTATCCCAACAGGTTGAATAAAAATGTCCATAGGTAGGTTGACGCGTTTCGAGGTCCTGCCTCTTCCTCATAGGCTCTTGCGAGGGTGCATGTGATCAGCACAGGGCCAATCAACACTGTCTAGAAAAAGGGTCATGGCGGGTCTTGCAGCCTCATAGGACAGTCAGAGTACAATGAAAACCTCTCCTACAACCTTTAACCTGTGCGTGGCCAGACACTGATAGAAGTCACAAGACTGCTATATACTGCTGATGGGAAAAGGTATTTAGTGGTTTATTTTTACTAATGTAGCACTGCCCCCTTGAGGACTGCTGGATAACACACTTTCGGGTCCCCCTGGGTTAAACTGTGGTATTCACAATTTAAAACTTTACTTCTTGGCTCAGCCAATGATCAGTCCAGGGGTTTGTAGTTGTTTTTGGTGTTTTATTTTAAATAGGGATGGGAGAAGGGAATAGTGGGATACTCCAAATGAACTATTCATAAGATATGAGGACTCCTGTCTGATGATGCAGCCAGGCTGCTGCTGATTTTACCCTGCCACTAGGTGAATTTGGGTTAAGTCTCTATGCAGAAGACTTGATGAACAAATTCTCTTCAGGATACTCTGTTAGTATCCCCTTTTACTTGACACAGTGACACCGGTCCTCTGTTCTTCTGCTCCCGGGTGGCCCCCTCAGGTCAGGCCCCTTGACACAATCCCCTGTACTCACTATTCTGTTTTTCGAGGCTCTCCAGTGTCTCTCCTTCTCTAGTCATTTCTCCTGGACCTCTGGGTTCAGTTCGGCTCCTCTGATCCCTAGACCGACCGCCTGCGACCAAGTACCACCACTACAGAGGAGGAAGCAGCCGCCACCCTCCCTCCGGGACTCTGCTCACCAGCCAAAAACCCTGCAGCACATGTGCTCCTGGCTTTTATACAGTATCCCAGAATGCACCTCCCACTGTCCAATATACCTCCCAATTGGACCAGTGTGAAACACTCTCTAGACCCAATGAATCACATACTGAGCAGACCTAACTCACAGATCCTGCTCTCTGATAGGCAGAAAGCAATATAGATTTGCCTGCTGCCCCTCTGATAGGCAGACAGAGCCAAAACTATACTCTCTCACTAGCACCTACCTAGGAGGGTGCTACACTAAAATAGTTGCATTTCCATGTTCTGTGTACTGTGGGAGATCAGATATAGTGAATGCCGGTGTCCTGCTGAGAACTCCAACCTGCCAAAATCTCCAACCACGTTATTTCCGGTGAGTGTACACTGGGAATAATTGGAGATTTCGAGCACTTTCTGGTAGTTGTCGCCGCCTTGGAGGCGTCCATGTTTTTGGTTACTAGCGGGCGGAGTAAGAATCTGCACTAATTATACCATGTAAAGGCTGCCGACGTTGTGTGAAAACACCAAGTGCTCGAAATTTCCAATTATTCCCAGTGTACACTCACCGGAAATAATTTGGTTGGAGATTTCGGCAGGTTGGAGTTTTCGGCAGTACACCGGCTCCTGGGTTTAGAAACACTTTAACATTTAATGCCGGCAGCTGTTCAATGCTGTCCCATTTAACACAATCACTAGTAACATCTTCCCCACTATATATATGTTGCACCCTCCAAGGTAGGTGCTAGGATAGTTATATAATTGTTATAATGTGTTTTTGATAGGCCCATTTAGTTGCTACACTGTAGGCAGTGTGACTATAATTTTTTGTAGGTAAAATCATGGTTTTGCAGTGATCTGTGATTGTTTAGTTTGGTCTGATCTGTGTGCTTTGCTGCTGCCAGTCTGCTGGATGATAGGTATGGAACTATGCAGATGGCAGCATGAATATTCCCCGATAGCAAGGATAACCTTCCACAAATTTGTGCCAGTGTTGAATTGTAAGTCTTGTTAACTTGCTGCAGATTTTCACTAGGAAGTTATATACTTGCAGTGCACATGAAGCACAAGTTCTAGTTGGCACTTTTCAAATTTGTAGCAAATCTGTGCAGCAATTCTCTAGCAAGAGCAAAGTTGCAGTGGTGAGTCTACAGCAAGAGCTCTGCAAGTCTATAGCATGAAAATTCAGCCACAGCGACCCCTTTGGTGGGATGACTATTTCACAGCATAACTGAACCAGACCTTGCAGCAGACATGCACAATGTTTCTTTAATCATTCTTATGAATGTATTATTTAATGCATTAAATAATTGATTGGTCTACATGACCAATGCGTTGATTGGTCTACATGACCAATACGTTGATTGGTCTACATGGACATTCTCTGTAAATGTATAACTAAGACAAGCAGATGGTTTGGATCATCTGTCACTAGTTATTTAGATTTTTGATTCTTACCACTGTTTTTCTTTCCCTCCTCTTGTTTCTCTGCTTCTTGTACTAGTTTGGTTTTTTGTTTCCTGTTTGAATGGAAATCCTGCAGCGGACATGCTACAGACAGGACTGTTGCATAAACTTTGTAGGCAGACACTGTTTTTCAATGAGCATGCTCAGTCCTTCCATGTGATTTGTTTTATTATACAGTGCAGTGTAGAGGTATACATACCTTTACCTTGCTGGTCAACTGGGACAGAATTTGAATTTATTCTTGCCATTTAAAGGGTAACTCCACTTTCGTGGGGAAAAAGAATAGCAAATAAAGAAAAAATAATATAGCGTATACAGTTGCGAGTTGCGACACAAAGCATATTGTAATTGAATGTTATTAAAAATTGCCTTTCATTTTCAATTCGCAGCTGTTGTAATTTTCTGAAAATGCAATATGGCTACCTGGAGGTGTTCTGTACACAGAATGTATACTGACCACACCCCGGAAACTTCATTTCATTGTGTGATTGGCTCACCAATTTCCCCAGAAGTCTGCACTAAGATACAAGTCATATTTCTGGCATCCCCTGCAACAAAAATGTCATTTTTGGTTAGATACTCCCAATAAGAACACATCTAAAGGGATGCAGGCCCAGCAGATTTCCTCATTAGAGCCCTGCAGCTACCACAACTGATAGATAATTATGAAACCACTCTCATTAGACCCACTCAGCACAGAGGCACAAACAATGATTTTTTGAGAATAACAAAAGGTAGGAATCAGCAACAAAGTTTGTTAAAATCCTTGTAATATACAGAGATCACTTAGAGGCAGAGATGTATAGTAACTAAGTAGAACTACTTCACTACTGTACTTAAAGCGGAGTTCCAGGCACAGAAGTCATTTTTTAATTAACATACCCCCGGGACAGTCAGGGCTAGCACATTCCACAATGGCTAGCCTCTGATCTGTCCCGGTTCGCACTTACCTTTTAGAAGAAATACTTACTTATAAAATTTCTTCCACAGCGTTTCCATCTCTCTTGTGGGCAGCTGAAGCCGGCGCGGTCCTCTTCTGTGTCTTCTTCCGCGTCTTCTTGTCCCAGAATGCGCCTGCACCGGCCCCTCTCGTCACTTCCGGTGCGGCGCCGCATTCCTCCACAGCTTCTGGGCATGCCCAGAAGCTGTTTAGCAGGGGAATGCGGCGTCGCCCGGAAGTGACGAGCGGGGCCGGTGCCGTTGCATTGATTCCTGGGAGCGATGACGTTCAGCTCCCAGGAATCATCGCGAGACAGGAAGTGACGGGGTGAGCCGCGGCGCTGAGGGAGGAAGTACTCTGAGGGGAGTATTTACGATCTTCAATTACAAGGTGAGTAAACAAAAACTATCCAATTCCTTTTCAGGTAATGTCGAACTAGCGGAGGGGCACAAAAAAAATATAGTTTTTGTGCCCGGAACTCTGCTTTAAGTACCGAAAGGTGATATCTGTACTTTCCTGGAGTAGAATTTTTTTCTCCTACTTCCACTTTTACTTACCTACATTTTTTCGATGATTTCAATACTTCTACTCCAATATTTTATTTTTGTGCTGCATAGTTACTCGTTACAATTATAAAAATTACCACTGCCAGAACAGTAGATGGCAGGTTTCATGAAGTTCAAAAAATGTGTATAATGTCATGTGTAAATCAGCGCATACGAAAATAAATGTTACTGTATGTATAAATGAAATGGTCTACATATCTGCTATTAAGGGGAAAGAGAACCTCCCAACCAAGGAGTCACAAGCGTACATAGATCTTTTTTCTGGTAAGAGGCTGATTTTGCTTTTTTCACTGGAAGTTGAGAGCACAGGTTTTGCAGTTTTGTTTCACTGGAAGAGTCTATTTGGATATTATTTTGCACTTACCTTCATCCGCCAGGTAAGAGGGAAATCCACAAGGTGGTGGGAGTCTGCACCTATTTGGAATAGCACCTGTTTGATTCCTGCACCTTTGAAAATATATTCATCTTGTTTTGTCACATATATATGGTATTATGGCATTATATATATGGACTTTTTATTGACTTTGATTTCATACACTCTTACTTTATTTCATTATTGGAATACATTGTTGTATATAACATTGGTTTATATATGATTTTGCGCACCAATAAGCTGTGGAAAAAAAAAACATGCAGGGAAGAGAAGGAGGGATGCTTTAAGGGAGGGACATACTTTATCTGTTTTTGTTTACAAAAAGTTACAGCCAAAGGAATTGTGATTGTCCTTTAGGTTAATCATTTGAAATAATAAAAAACAATATGATGTTCAAACTTTTGACTTCTTTCTTTAATAACTACATAACACAGTACTTGTACTTTTTCTTTCAGTACTTGAGTAGCAATTTTTTTTAAAAACTACTGGTACTTATACTTTCAGTACTTGAGTAGCAAAATTTAAAAAAAAACTACTTGCAATACTTAACCGCTTCCATACAGAGCAGTTAGACCCCCTTCCAGCCCAGACCAATTTTCAGCTTTCAGCACTCTCACACTTTGAATGACAATTGCTCAGTCATGCTACACTGTAACCGAACAAAATTTTTATCATTTTTTTCACACAAATAGAGCTTTCTTTTGGTGGTATTTGATCACAACTGTGTTTTTTTTTTTTTTTTCGTGATATAAGCAAAAAAAGAGCAAAAATTTTGGAAAAAAAAAACTTTTTTTTAGTTTATATTATAAAATTTTGCAAAAAATTAATTTTTCTTCATACATTTGGGCCAAAATTTATACTGCTACATATATCTGGTAAAATTAACCCAAATTAGTGCATATTATTTAGTCTGTGTGAAAGTTATTGAGTCTAGAAGCTATGGTACCAATTACTGAAAATTGATCCTTTCTTGAGGCCCTGAAATGTCAGGACAGTACAAATACTCCCCAAATGACCCCTTTTTGTAAAGTAGACAGTCCAAGGTATTTAGTAAGAGGCAGAGATGTATAGTAACTAAGTAGAACTACTTCACTACTGTACTTAAGTACCGAAAGGCGGTATCTGTACTTTCCCAGAGTAGAATTTTTTTCTCCTACTTCCACTTTTACTTCACTACATTTTTTGATGATTTCAATACTTCTACTCCAATATTTTTTTTTTTTTTGTGCTGCATAGTTACTCGTTACTATTATAAAAATTACCACTGCCAGAACAGTAGATGGCAGGTTTCATGAAGCTCAAAACGTGTGTATTATCAGCACATATACGAAAATAAATACTACTGTATGTATAAATAAAAGCTGCATTTGAAATAATAAAAAACAATATGATGTTCAAACTTTTGACTTCTTTCTTTAATAACAACATAACACAGTACTTGTACTTTTACTTTCAGTACTTGAGTAGCAATTTTTTTTTTCAAAACTACTGGTACTTTTACTTTCAGTACTTGAGTAGCAACATTTTTAAAAAAAACTACTTGCAATACTTAAGTACAAAAAATGTTGAATACTTTAGTACTTCTACTCAAGTCACTTTTTGATCGAGCACTTCCACTTCTACTCAAGTCACTTTTTGATCGAGCACTTGTACTTTTACTCAAGTATGGGTTTCGAGTACTTTATACAACTCTGGTAAGAGGCATGGTGAGTTTTTTGAAGTTATCATTTTTTCCCACAATTCTTGGGAAAATGAAGAAAACATTTTATTTTTATTTTTTTTCCCACAAAGTTGTCAATTTATAAGCTATTTCTAACACATAGCATGTACACAGCAAAAATGACACCCCAAAATACATTCTGCTACTCCTTCTGAGTATGGTGATACCACATGTGTGAGACTTTTACACAGTCTGGCCACAAAAATAGCCTCCACATCCAAGAAGCACCTTCAGGCGTTCTAGGAGCATAAATACACATAAAACTTTCTTACTACCTATCACACTTTTGAAAGCCCTAGAGCACCAATACAATGGAAAAGTCCACAAAATGACCCCATTTTAGAAAGCAAACACTCCAACATATATTTTATGAGGCATTATGGGTCGTTTGAACATGTCATTTTTTTCCACAAGTTTTTGGAAAATGTGGGAAAAAAATAAAAACTTTTTTTTTTTACACAAAGTTGTCAATTTATAGGATATTCCTAACACATAGCATGTACACAGCAAAAATGACACCCCAAAATACATTCTGCCACTCCTCCTGAGTATGGCAATACCACATGTGTAAAACTTTTTCACAGCCTAGCCATATAGAGGGGCCCAACATCCAAGGAGCACCATCATGCATCCTAGCCACTTGCCTAGGCCTATTTTTGACATTTGGTGTTTACAAGCTAAAATCAGTTGTTTTTGCTAGAAAACTACTTGGAACCCCCAAACATTATATATTTATTTTTAGCAGAGACCCTAGAGAATAAAATGGAGATTATTGCAATATTTTTTATCACACCGTATTTGTGCAGCGGTCTTCCAAACTCAATTTTTTTGGAAAAAATTCACTTTTTTGAATAAAAAAATAAGAAACTAGTAAAGTTAGCCCAATTTTTTTCATAATGTGAAAGATAATGTTACGCCGAGTAAATAGATACCCAACATGTCATGGAGTCAAAATTGCGCACGCTCACGGAATGGCGACAAACTTTGGTACTTAAAAATCCCCATAGGCGACATTTTAAAAAATTCTACAGGTTGCCATCTTAGAGTTACAGAGGAGGTCTAGGGCTCAAATTATTGCTCTTGCTCTAACGATCGCAGCGATACCTCACATGTGTGGTTTGAACACCATTTACATATGTGGGCAGGGTTTCCATATGCGTTCGCTTCTGCGCGTGAGCTCACTGGGACAGGGCGCTTTAATTTTTTATTTTTACTATTTATTTTATTTATTATTTTTTATTTTTACACCGTTTTTTAAAAAAAAAAATGATCATTTTTATTTCTATTACAAGGAATGTAAACATTCCTTGTAATAGAAAAAGGCACGACAGGACCTCTTTTTTGTGAAATCTGGGGTCAAAAAGTCCTCAGATCTCACAAGTACACTAAAAGATAGAAAAAAAAAATAAAAATAAAATAAAATGAAAAAAAAAAAAAAGGGACCTTTAAACCGGTTGCTAGGCAACGAAGTTGGCCATAGCTCCGGTCCTCCAAGACCATAGAGTCGAGTGAGGGCAAGCTTGCCCTCACTCGACATCCTGTCTGTGAGGATCCGGGACCGGATCGTTTTCCCCGCTGCCGGCGGGTCCGGTAAGCGGGGAGAAGGACCGGAACACGGCGGGAGGGGGGGGGGCACCTCTTCCGCCATCCTGGAAGGGTGATCCCGCGGCGAATCCGCCACTGGGACCACCCTTATCGGAAAGCCAACCGTCCACCGTTTAAAAAAATACCAGGGTTATGGCAGCTATCTGCTACCATAACAGCGGTATTTAGGTTTAAACGGAGGACATATATAATCCTTTTTGGACTTGGACATGGTGGCTGTATGAAGGGTGACAGGTACTCGGGTACTTTGCTGGGCAGGTGACAGGCAGGTGACAGGTACTCTGGTACTGATGAGCAGGTGGCAGGTACTCGAGTACTCCGATAGGCAGGTGACAGGTACTCGGGTACTCTGATGGGCAGGTGACAGGCAGGTGATGGGTACTGATGAGTAGTACTGATAGGTGATACTGATACTGTACTGATGGGTACAGATGATCAGTACTGATACTGATAGATACTGATGGGTACTGATGAGTACTGATGAGTAGTGATGGGTACTGATGAGCAGGTGGCAAGTACTCGGGTACTTCAGGTGTCAGGTACTCTGATGAGCAGGTGGAAGGTACTCGGGTACTCTGATGGGTAGGTGACAGGTACTCGGGTACTCTGATGGGTAGGTGACAGGTACTCGGGTACTCCGATGACGGGTACTCGGGTACTCCGATGACAGGTACTCAAAGTACCCGAGTACCTGTCACCGGAGTACCCGAGTACCTGTCATCAGAGTACCCGAGTACCTGTCATCAGAGTACCCTTCATCAGAGTACCCGGGTACCCTTCATCAGAGTACCCGAGTACCTGTCATCAGAGTACCCGAGTACCTGTCATCAGAGTACCCGAATACCCGTCATCAGAGTACCCGAATACCTGTCACCAGCCCATCAGAGTACCCGAGTACCTCTCAGTATCCCATCAGAGTACCCGAGTACCTGTCACCTACCTATCAGAGTACCCGAGTACCTGTCACCAGCCCATCAGAGTACCCGAGTACCTGTCATCAGAGTACCTGATGGGCTGGTGACAGGTACTCGGATACTTTGATGGACTAGTGACAGGTACTTTGATGGGCTAGTGACAGGTGCTCTTTATTGGAGGGGGGGGGGGCAATCAGTGTGTTTGGGGTGCACTGTAATTGGTAACTAGCTGTTACCACAATCTCTTCCTCACATAGGATCAGTGTGTGAGGAGGAGAACACGGTGACAGCTAGTTACCGTGTTCTCTGTTGACATTTGTGACCGGCTGTGATTGGACACAGCCGGTCACGTGGTAAAAAGCCAATTTCATTGGCTCTTTACCTAGATCGGGGATGGGCTCTGTCCGAGGGACGAGCTTCGTCCCCGATCGCCGCGCTGCGCGCCCCCGTCGGGGCGCGCATTGAGGAAGGAACGAGCGGCTCGCGCTGGAGCCGCTCATGTGATCGGCTGTGATTGATACAGCCGATCACGTGGTAAACAGACAATTTCATTGGCTGTTTACCATGATCAGGTTTGGGCTCAGTCCAAGGGACGAGCCTCACCCCCGATCGCCGCGCTGCGCGCCCGCGGGGGCGCGCAGTAGCGGCGAGACCGGGCGGACGTCATATGACGGCCGCCCGGATCAAGAAAGACTTCCTGTCGCCGTCATTTTACTATGGCGCGGTATGGAAGCAGTTAAGTATAAAAAATGTTGAATACTTTAGTACTTCTACTCAAGTCACTTTTTGATCGAGCACTTGTACTTTTACTCAAGTATGGGTTTCGAGTACTTTATACAAGTGTGCTTAGAGGGGAATGTTTTTTTCTCAACAAAAGTGGAGTTACGCTTTAAATAAATAAACGCTCAAGTGGTAATTGCGTCTAGCACTTAGGCACATTTAGCTACGTTTTTTTTTTATGCCTGAACTGCCTCTAAACTCTGCTGCACCTAAGGTGGAGATTTAGTAAAACTGGAGCACTCAGAACCTGGTGCAGCTGTGCATGACAGCCAATCAGCTTTTAACTTCAGCTTGTTCAATTAAAGCGGAGTTCCATCCAAAAGTGGAACTTCCCCTTTAAGTACTCCTGACCCCCTGACACGCCACATTTGGCATGTCATTTTTTTGGGGGGTACATGACTGTAAGAACTTGACTGGCCTGCACAGAGTCCTGACCTCAACCTGATATAACACCTTTGGGATGAATTAGAGTGGAGACTGCGAGCCGGGCCTTCTCATCCAACATCAGTGCCTGACCTCACAAATGCACTTCTGGACGAATGATCAAACATTCCCATAGACACACTCCTAAACCTTGTGGACAGCCTTTCTAGAAGAGTTAAAGCTGTTAAAGCTGCAAAGGGTGGGACAACTCAATACTGAACCCTACAGACAAAGACCGTGACATACTGTGACTTTTTTTTTTTCTTTAGCTGTAGGTATAGTAGCAAAGGGTTAACACCCCTGACAAGCTATTTTATTTACCATCTATGTCCTGTAGGGAAGATTTCCCCTTCACTGCCTATCATGAAAATGTAACAGGAAGCAAATGAAAATCTCAACAAAGTGAGGGGAATTCCCTTCTAAGATAGACGTCACCAGAATAAATGTCCCCTTCGAAGGATTTCACTTTCATTTCTGTATAGTGACAACAGTAAAATGTTGGATTTTCCATCACTTTCTGTTCTAATAACTGTCCACCAGAATGAATAAAGAAGGTAATTCTCCCCAGCAGGGGCCCAGACATCAATCAAAACTTGACAGATGTTCTAATGCTTCCATAGCCTATCCAAAATTTAAAAAAAGTTTGGGCTATACACAAACTTTAAAGCTTAGCCCTATGTTTTACTTTTAGTTTTAAATAGTTTAAATTGGGCCAAGCTGGTATTGTATTTATGATAAAATACAAAGCTTCCTGTGAATGGCTGAGCAGCACTTATCATGACTCATTTTTGTTTTGGCAGCAGGCATAATTCCCCGTACTGCTGCCAAAACACAGAGCTGTATACTGTATGTAGCTGATACTACCTACAGTTTATACAGCACAGCGGGTGCATCTATTAGTAAAAGAAATCATTTGTTTGGGCCATCTTGACCCAAATGAACTATTTGAAGCAGAGTTCCGGCCTCAAAATCGACAATCCATTTTGGGCCATCCGCTTGCTCTAGGTCACCTGAAAAACAAATGGATAGTTACGATTTTTTTTTTTGTTTACTTACCTTGTTATTGAAGAAAATATACTCACCCTTCTTCCATTTCAACCCTCTGTGGCCGCGGCCCGCGCCGTCACTTCCTCCTTGCATTGATTCCTGGGAGCTGAATGTCATTGCTCCCAGGAATCAATGCGCCTGCACCGGCCCCACTCGTCACTTCCGGTGCAGGCGCATCATTCCCTGCCAAACAGCTTCTGGGCACGCCCAGAAGCTGTGGAGGGATGACGCGCCCGCACCGGAAGTGACGAGCGGGGCCGGTGCAGGCGCATTCTGGGAGAAGAGGACGCGGAAGAGGATGCGCCGGCTTCAGCTGCCCACATCCGAGATGGCAGCGCTGGAGAATAAATTTTCAAGGTAAGTATTTCTTCTAAAAGGTAAGTGCGACCTGGGACAGTTCAGAGGCTATTCATTGTGGAATGTACTAGCCCTGACTGTCCCGGGGGTATTTTTATCTACATTTCACCCCCGAGGCCGGAACTCCGCTTTAAAGTAAAACCATGCCTGGAGTCAGGCTTTAAGACATAGTCAGCCAGTCAGTGGATTTATCTGAAGACAGTTGCCGCAACGTGGGTTCAAGCAGAGCCGCTAATTGGTTGGCTCCCCCTAAATGTCAACCTTCAACAACACCTATACTGACTGCCGCCATGACCAAAGGGAGCCTGGAGCTGCAGGCAGGTGACTTTTAGGGCCCATTCACACCAGGTGCAGTGCCGGTGGGACTACACCGACCAACTATTCCAGCACAATTCCACCGGAAGACAAGGCAAAATGACTTGTCTCCTATGTAGCTGGTTCATACCACTGCTTTTCAGGAGTGTATGCTGAAGAAAAGTACGACACGCTACACTTTTTTCCAACACAATGTAGTGTGAGGCAATCCACCGCCTCATCCTAGAAAGAAAAAAATAAAAGTCAGCAGCTACAAATACTGTACCTGCTGACATTTATTAAAAGGACACTTACCTGTCCAGGGATCCAGTACTGTCCTCACCCAGGCCCTTTCCCCTGCCAGTCTTGGGGTTCCTGGCACCAGCATGTTTACTGTAGGAAGCTGGCTTTTTACTGTGCATGCGCGATCCACTCTGAGCTTTGTGGATAGACCTGCAGCCTCCTGGGACCTGTGAGGTGTCCTAGAAAGCTGTGGGCAAAGTGAGAGGGCTAAACTTCTGCTTGGATCACCTCAGTATCCACTCCCCCCAAAAACATATAATAGGGGGGGGGGGGGGGAGGACATAAAGTGGACCTTGTCATTTTGGGTGAAGTTCTGCTTTAATAAAATGACGCTGCAGTGAGCATCGGCACTACAGTTTTCCCACCGCATTAACATCGCACTCCACACGCTGCATTCTGATGCTGTGGCTGTAGTGAATAGACCATAGTCAACTTTGATGCTTAGGCAACTGAAGATGGCAGGTGTAGGAGATTTCTTATATTAATGAAGGATTATCATCTACTATTAGAGCCGGTTCACATAGGGGCGACCCGACTTGCTGGGGCGACCTGTGAAGTCACGGTGCACAGCTCGCACCGCGACCTCGGAGCGACATGCACGGACTTCATATCATTGAAGTCAATGCAGGTCGCTCCGGGTCACCCCAAAGTAGTACAGGACCCTTTTTCTAAGTCGGAGCGACTTGTGTCGCTCCTATTAGAACGGGTCCTGTGCTAATCTATGGCAGGCGACCCACGGCGACTTGTCAGGCGACCAGGTCGCCTGACAAGTTGCCCCAGTGTGAACGGGGTCTCAATGTTATTTTTCTGTATTGCTTGTAAACATATACAATGTACATATTGAGTTGGCCCACTCTTTGCAACTATAACAGCTTCAAGTCTTCTGGGAAGGCTGTCCACAAGGTTTAGGAGTGTGTCTATGGGAATGTTTGACCATTCTTCCAGAAGCACATTTGTGAGGTCAGGCACTGATGTTGGAGAGAAGGCCTGGCTCGCAGTCTCCGTTCTAATCCAAAGGTATTCTATTGGGTTGAGGTCGGGATTCTGTGCAGGCCAGTCAAGTTCCTCCACCCCAAACTCCCTCATGAATGTCTTTATGGGCCCTGCTTTGCACTGGTCCAAATCATTTGGTAGAGGGAGGGTTATGGTGTGGGGTTGTATTTCAGGGGTTGAGCTTGGCCCCTTAGCTCCAGTGAAGGGAACTCTTAAGGTGTCAGCATACCAAAACATTTAGGACAATTTCATGCTCCCAACTTTGTGGGAACACCTTGGGAATGGCCCCTACCTGTTCCAACATGAATGCACATCAGTGCACAAAGAAAGGTCCATAAAGACATGGATGAGTGAGTCTGGGGTGGAGGAACTTGAATGGCCTGCACAGAGTCTTGACCTCAACCTGATAGAACACTTTTGGGATGAATTAGAGTGGAGACTGCAAGTCAGGCCGTCTCTCCAACATCAGTGCCTGACCTCACAAATGCGCTTTGGAAGAATGGTCAAGCATTCCCATAGACACACTCCTAAACCTTGTGGACAGCCTTCCCAGAGGAGTTGAAGCTGTTATAGCTACAAAGGGTGGGCAAACCGAATGTGCCGCGCGCTTCGCGCATGCGCATTAGGGTCCCGCCCGTGAAGCCGCAGGGCTTCACTGCCAGGTTCCCCTACCGGCAATGGCGGCGGCAGCACCCGACAGCCGATGGAAACATCGGCTGCGGTGCAGACATCGCTGGACTCCAGGACAGGTAAGTGTCCTAATATTAAAAATCAGCAGCTACAGTATGTAGCTTTAATTTTTGTAGGGGGGGCGAAACTTCGCTTGAAAAATGAGTCCACTAAAATAATAATAAACTTTAGTAGAATAAATCTGCCTGTGTAAAGGAGACCTGTTGTATTCTGTGTCTCCATCCTGTTTCAGTCTCAGCATGCAAACAAGAGGGATTTTTCCCAGCTCTAGAAACAAATAACAAGCAGAACTTCTGGCAGCTTTTCCCCAGATAGGAGGACGGAGGAATTTCTGCAGATATGTGTATTTCCTGCGTCTCCTGACGTCTTCTCATGATATTTATACTACAGTCCTGACCGTGGTTTGACAGTTGGGGGCCGAGCTCCTGAAATACACAAACAGCAAATATCTAACCTGTGCATGCTGCTACTAATGTCATTTCTATGCAACATAACCGTGCTGGAATGAGGAAACTGGACTACAACCAACATCACTGTACATATATACAAGGAAAGGGGTAACTGCGCTCTATTTAATGTACAGTATATTTAACCACTAGCTGACCAGGCTTTTTCTGGCACTTCTTTTTACAAGTATAAATCAGTACTTTTTGCTAGAAAATGACTTACCGTATATACTCGAGTATAAGTCGACCCGAATATAAGCCGAGACCATTAATTTTACCACAAAAAAGTGGGAAAACGTATTGACTCGAGTCTAGGGTGGGAAATGCAGCAGCTATTGGACCCAACTGGACCACCACAAGACACAAAACAGGGGCTGCGGGCATGGTACAGGAGATGGTGCAGGTCATAGTAAAGGGCATGGCACAGGTCAGGGCACAGGTGATGGTACAGGCATGGCACAGGTGATGGTACAGGCATGGCATAGGTCATGGTACAGGCATGTCACAGGTCATGGTACAGGCATGGCACAGGTCATGGTACAGGCATGGCACAGGTCATGGTACAGGAGATGGTATAGGCATGGCACAGGTCATGGTATAGACATAGCACAGGTGATGGTATAGGCATGGCACAGTAAGTACAGGCATGGCACAGTATGTACCGGCATTGCACAGTATGTACAGGCATGGCACAGTATGTACAGGCATGGCACAGTAGGTACAGGCATGGCACAGTACGTACAGGCATGGCACAGTAGGTATAGGCATGGCACAGTAAGTACAGGCATGGCACAGTATGTACAGGCATGGCACAGGAGATGCAGTGCTGCAGGCATGGTACAGGAGAATGTCCTGTACCATGCCCGCAGCACTGCATGAGGAAATGCAGGGGCTGCGGAGGAGTCTCACTTACCTGTCGGTGAGGCGCCTTCGATTTTAAAATCACGCCGCCCGGCGCCAATACATCACCGCAAATGCGCCGCCGATGCTCGGGAAAGCCCGAACACGTTCGGCTATTCCCGGGCATGCGGCATATGCGCAGTGACATGTCGGCGCCGAGCGTCGCCATTTTTAAAAAGACAGTGAAGCCAGTGACTTGAGTATAAGCCGAGGGGCTTTTTCAGCATGAAAAAACATGCTGTAAAACTCGGCTTATACTTGAGTATATACGGTATAACTCCCAAATATTCCTTTTTAGCAGAGACCCTGGGAAATAAAATGGCAATCGTTGCAATTTTTTTATGTCACACGGTATTTGCGCAAACGCAGTTTTTTTGGAAACAAGTACACTTTAATGAATTTATAAAAAAAGTATTGATTTAAAAAAAACAATATTTACCCCAATTTATGGATAATGTGAAAGATGACATTGAGTAAATAGATACCTTACATGTCATGCTTTAAAATTGCGCACGCTGGCAACAAACTATGGTACTTATAAATCCCCACAAGAGACGTTATAGGCGCATTTCACACTTGTGTGACTTGTCCTGCGATTTGGGACTGCAAAGTTGCATGACAAGTCATACTCCATGATTTCCTATGAGTACCGTTCATATCTGTGCGAATTTAAAGTTCGTCGGTTCGCGCAGCCGAGCCAGCCAGCCAAAGTATATCTGCCAAAGTATATGTTTTTCTTACAGTGTGTACCCGCCTTTAGCTTGATAAAGGAGCGCACTATCAGGTCATAGCCATACGGCGCATGCGCCAAAACGCTTCGCAAGTTTATGACGTCACTGGCGCAGGGTTGCGGTCCATGGTGCGGTCCAGCCCTCGTTTCTATCCTCTCTCCCCGGAAGCCGGCTTATACATCCACAGAGGAAGTAGGAAGAAAAACAATGGGGGAAGTCTGGCAGTAGGGGGAATCCGCATGTACGCCTATGACAGTACCTATAGGTAAACCTTATGATAGGCTTACCCAGGCCATCTAGAGCCAAGGGCAGACATGCCAAACGGTGCCCCCCCCCCCAAGATGTATGAGCATTATGTGTTAACAAACCCCCCGGCTCCTAGTACAAATACCCCCAATCATCCCTACTGGCACAAATCCCCCCCTCCTAAAAAAAATTCCCCTCCTTGTACAAATCGCCTCCCCTCTCTACCATATCACTTCTTCTAGCACAAATCCCCCCCTACTAGCACAAGTCCTCTCCCCCCCCACCAATATGCCCAAATCACCTTTACTACCACCCCCCCCCATTTTCCTCTCCAAGAACTATTCCTACCCCCTAATGCCCCCCATATTCCCCCACTCAACACAAATCCCCCCCCCAACTCCTTGTGGTGGCCCCCCATCTCACCTGATTACATAGTGCCCAGGACAGCCGCTCCCTCCTGCCCACCCCTTGTCCCGGTCCTGAGCTTACCTATAGGTACAAACATTATAGGGAAGTTCACAACCACTTTAATGCATTGAATGCATTTGGATAAAAAAACTGTTCACTTCACAAACCGTGTCAACCAGCCATAATTGTCTCGGATGAGAGGAGTCATACAGGGAGTGCAGAATTATTAGGCAAATGAGTATTTTGACCACATCATCCTCTATATGCATGTTGTCTTACTCCAAGCTGTATAGGCTCGAAAGCCTACTACCAATTAAGCATATTAGGTGATGTGCATCTCTGTAATGAGAAGGGGTGTGGTCTAATGACATCAACACCCTATACCAGGTGTGCATAATTATTAGGCAACTTCCTTTCCTTGGGCAAAATGGGTCAAAAGAAGGACTTGACAGGCTCAGAAAAGTCAAAAATAGTGAGATATCTTGCAGAGGAATGCAGCACTCTTAAAATTGCAAAGCTTCTGAAGCGTGATCATCGAACAATCAAGCATTTCATTCAAAATAGTCAACAGGGTCGCAAGAAGCGTATGGAAAAACCAAGGCGGAAAATAACAGCCCATGAACTGAGAAAAGCGTGCAGCTGCCAAGATGTCACTTGCCACCAGTTTGGCCATATTTCAGAGCTGCAACATCACTGGAGTGCCCAAAAGCACAAGGTGTGCAATACTCAGAGACATGGCCAAGGTAAGAAAGGCTGAAAGACGACCACCACTGAACAAGACACATAAGCTGAAACTGGGCCAAGAAATATCTCAAGACTGATTTTTCAAAGGTTTTATGGACTGATGAAATGAGAGTGAGTCTTGATGGGCCAGATGGATGGGCCCGTGGCTGGATTGGTAAAGGGCAGAGAGCTCCAGTCCGACTCAGACGCCAGCAAGGTGGAGGTGGAGTATTGGTTTGGGCTGGTATCATCAAAGATGAGCTTGTGGGGCCTTTTCGGGTTGAGGATGGAGTCAAGCTTAACTCCCAGTCCTACTGCCAGTTTCTGGAAGACACCTTCTTCAAGCAGTGGTACAGGAAGAAGTCTGCATCCTTCAAGAAAAACATGATTTTCATGCAGGACAATGCTCCATCACATGCGTCCAAGTACTCCACAGCGTGGCTGGCAAGAAAGGGTATAAAAGAAGAAAAGCTAATGACATGGCCTCCTTGTTCACCTGATCTGAACCCCATTGAGAACCTGTGGTCCATCATCAAATGTGAGATTTACAAGGAGGGAAAACAGTACACCTCTCTGAACAGTGTCTGGGAGGCTGTGGTTGCTGCTGCACACAATGTTGATAGTGAACAGATCAAAACAATGACAGAATCCATGGATGGCAGGCTTTTGAGTGTCCTTGCAAAGAAAGGTGGCTATATTGATCACTGATTTGTTTTTGTTTTGTTTTTGAATGTCAGAAATGTATATTTGTGAATGTTGAGATGTTATATTGGTTTCACTGGTAAAAAAAAATAATTGAAATGGGTATACTGTATCTTTGATTTTTGTTAAGTTGCCTAATAAGTATGCACAGTAATAGTCACCTGCACACACAGATATAAACATTTAAATAGTAACAGGAGTCGTCCCGGAAGATCGGAAATTGGCAAATGTCATGCCCATTCACAAGAAAGGTAGTAGGGAGGAATCGAGCAACTATAGACCAGTGAGTCTGACATCAATAGTAGGCAAATTAATGGAAACCCTATTAAAGGATAGGATTGTGGAACATCTTAAATCCCATGGATTGCAAAATGAAAAACAACATGGGTTTTCTTCAGGGAGATCATGTCAAACAAATCTTATAGATTTTTTTGACTGGGTGACTAAAATAATAGAAGGTGGAGGTGCAATAGACATTGCATATCTAGATTTTAGTAAGGCTTTTGACACTGTCCCACATAGAAGACTTATCAATAAACTGCAGTCATTGAGCATGGACTCCCATATTGTTGAGTGGATTAGGCAGTGGCTGAGTGACAGACAACAGAGGGTTGTAGTCAATGGAGAACATTCAGAACAAGGTCATGTTACCAGTGGGGTACCTCAGGGATCTGTACTGGGACCAATTTTGTTTAATATCTTCATAAGTGATATTGCAAAAGGCCTCGATGGTAAGGTTTGTCTTTTTGCTGATGACACAAAGAAATGTAACAGGGTTGATGTTCCTGGAGGGAAACGCCAAATGGAAAAGGATTTAGGAAAACTAGAAGAATGGTCAGAACTCTGGCAAATGAAATTTAATGTGGATAAGTGCAAGATAATACACCTGGGGCGTAAAAACCCAAGGGCAGAATATAGAATATTTGACACAGTCCTGACCTCAGTATCTGAGGAAAGGGATTTAGGAGTAATTATTTCAGAAGACTTAAAGGTGGGAAGACAATGTAATAGAGCAGCACGAAATGCCAGCAGAATGCTTGGATGTATAGGGAGAGGTATAAGCAGTAGAAAGAGAGAAGTGCTTATGCCGCTGTACAGAACACTGGTGAGACCTCACTTGGAGTATTGTGCGCAGTACTGGAGGCCATATCTCCAGAAGGATATAGATACTCTAGAGAGAGTTCAGAGAAGAGCTACTAAACTAGTACATGGATTGCAGGAAAAAACTTACCAGGAAAGGTTAAAGGACCTTAACATGTATAGCTTGGAAGAAAGAAGAAACAGAGGGGATATGATAGAAACTTTTAAATACATAAAGGGAATCAACTCGGTAAAGGAGGAGAGCATATTTAAAAGAAGAAAAACTACCACAAGAGGACACAGTTTTAAATTAGAGGGGCAAAGGTTTAAAAGTAATATGAGGAAGTATTACTTTACTGAGAGAGTAGTGGATGCATGGAATAACCTTCCTGCAGAAGTGGTAGCTGCAAATACAGTGAAGGAGTTTAAGCATGCATGGGATAGGCATAAGGCTATCCTTCATATAAGATAAGGCCAGGGACTATTCATAGGATTCAGATATATTGGGCAGACTAGATGGGCCAAATGGTTCTTATCTGCCGACACATTCTATGTTTCTATGTTTCTATGTTTCTATATCCCCCTAAAATAGCTAAAACTAAAAACAAACGAAAAACTACTTCCAAAAATAGTCAGCTTTGATATTAATGAGTTTTTTGGGTTCATTGAGAACATGGTTGTTGTTCAATAATAAAATTAATCCTCAAAAATACTCATTTGCCTAATAATTCTGCACTCCCTGTAGAGATCCGGATGGACACACACTGAGTTCTCCTGTATATACGCCTCAATCGTATATGTTTAAGGTGAGCACCCACTCAAAAGGGGGTGCACGGTCGATGTTTACTGTGACACTCTAGTCACTCACCATTGGGAAGCACTAGCCACTTTCAGTTGGTCGGTTCACTGCCTTAGGATTGTTATCTCAACACTAATACTCAAGGGAACTATTTATCACTGGAGTTTTTTTGCAATTTTGCACATATTTCTATTATCACACTTTTTTCGTTTCTTTTTATATATATATTTGATTGAATCTATTATTGATTATATTCTGCATTTTGCACTTTACCATTTTGCACTTATATATTTGTATGTATTTTTGCATGTCTTTTATTACTTGGCACAGATTATTTTTTATAGCTTGATAACTTATTAATTATTTATTTAATTATTTGTGCAGCACTATTAATTTAATTGCATTTGTCTACACTGTTATGAGAAGTGGAGTGTTTGCAGCAATCTACCAGGAGGCTGCTCGCGAGATCTTTTTTGTGATTTATGATGTGTAGTATTTACATAGAATAAACATTTAAATAATAAATATTCAGCTATAAAAATCTGATGCATTGGACTGCAGACTGTATAATAATAATATTTTGTCATTTGTAGATCTCCAGTAATGTTAGAGTTTAATGCCCAGTGCCTAGCAATGCTTGTGTTGTGGAAGGGAAGGGGTTAAGTGCATACAACGTATTGAGGAGATGGGAGTGCCTCTCCGCAGACGTGCCAATATGTGTCTCCACTCAGTCAGTGCCCCCCCCCCCCCCCCCAGGAGTGACTCAGAAGACACAGAATAGCGCACTGTATGTCTGTCTCGGGAATTATGTATTTTAAGATTATCCCCCAAAATATTACTCATCACTTTAACCATCAACAGAAACACTTACTGAGGACCGTCTGTAAATAGTGTCTGCTATGAAATGGAAAGCAATAAAATAGCTAAAAATGTCTAGACTGGGGGCTCCTCGTATTTAAAATAACACCCTCCATCCAAAAATCATTGTATGCCAGGACCGCGCTTTAAATGCCAACTCCACCAAAAACCACAATTCCAGCTTTGTGCGGCTGCTGCAATGTTCAGGATTCTTTTATCTTTCAGTGGACAAAGCTCACCAATACAAAGCAAAATGGTGATATTATGGTCAGCCAAAGGAGCTGATTTACTAAAGGAGTGGAGAATGTTCACTTAGCGATTACAATGTTTACTTAGCTTAGTGAATATTGCAAAGCTTTGTTCTATCTCAATACCCATCCATGTGAAAGGAATATAAAAAAAAAGATTTTATTTTCTTCTTATTAGATGATGGAAGTGAACACAGCTTCACCTCATTCACTAAGCTAGGTGAATACTGACTTTGCTAAGTGAATCACATCCATAGGCGTGCGCACAGGGTGTGCCGGGTGTGCCTTGGCACACCCTAATCACCCCATGTGCGTTAGTATTATCCAGGGGCAACACCAGGTGGGTGGTTGGGGGTGCCAGTGGCCAGTGTAAATGCCCCCATGATATTAACCATATAAACCCCGGAAGATTTGGCTGCTCAAAGACCAGGGCCTATTTTGCGATTTAACATTTTAACGGACAATTGCGCGGTCGTGCGATGCCGTACCCAAACTAAATTGACGTCCTTTTTTTCCCACAAACAGAGTTTTCTTTTGGTGGTATTTGATCACCTGTGCGATTTTTACTTTTTGCGCTATAAACAAAAAAAGAGCGACAATTTTACAATAACAATATTTTTCACATTTTTTATATGAAATTCTCAAAAAAAAATGTAAAAATCTAAATTTTTTAACATTTTAGGCCAATTTTTTTTCTGCTACATATGTTTGGTAAAAAAAATCGCAATAAGCATATTTTGATTGGTTTGCGCAAAAGTTATTGCGTTTACTAACTACGGGAAAGATTTATGTCATTTTTATTGTTTTTTTTTTACTAGTAATGGCGGCGATCTGCAAATTTTTTTGCAGGACTGTGACATTGTGTCGAACAGATCGGACCCCTGACTGACATTTTTGACACTTTTGGGAGTACCAGTGACATTACTACAGTAATCAGTGCTATAAATATGCACTGTTACTGTAAAAATGACACTGGCAGGGAAGGGGTTAACTTTATTGGTGATCAGTGGGTTAAATGTATCCCTAGGGGAGTGATTCTAGCTGTGGGGGGGCGTGGCTTGTGATGTAACTACAGAGACATACGATCCTACATAGCAGGACCACATTGTCTCTGCACTTACACCAGGGCGAATGACAGGCGGCTTTGTTTACATCAGCCGTCTGCCTTTCTCCCTCTCCTGCGGGAGATCGCGAGTGACCGGCAGACATCGGAGCCGCCGGTCACTCGTGTGGGGATCTCAGTGAACGAGCAGGGGCAGGAGCACGCCTCCGGCGGTGCGCGCTCGCCCCCCACAGGCGGCTGAGCGAGTGACGTACCCCTACGTCACTTTGCCCAGCAGCAGCTGCCTGCCGCGGTATATCTGTGGTTAAAGGCTAGGTTCAAGTTTAGAAACACGTTACAACCGTATTTAGGGTGTAACGTAATATGCTCCTAATCAACTGCCTCCCACCACCAAAACCTCCTCCCTGTGACAGCAGGTGGCATTTATATGTGTTTGAGCTTTGGGGTGCACACCCTAATGCTATAGGCTGTACACACCTATGATCACATCTACTCTTTTAGTAACACTGCCCTGTACACAGGGCCACTGATAAGGCAGTACAGCCAGCCCTGCAGCCAGGCAGTTTAAAAGGGGGGCCCGGCACCTGTTGAGAAGGAGGGCCAGCTGTACTCTTACTGCAGACACCTATCCTCTTCTGCCCTCCCCCTGCAGCACTGCCAGCTTCTCCTCCTCTTTCTCTCTCTGGCTGCACTGCAGGGGAATTGGTTCTAGTGCATGCGCCACTTCTATCTGCTGTCCAGACCCCCCTGTGTGCCCCTTTCCCTCACAGCACTGCTGGCTTCCCTCCTGTCCTACCCCACCAGCAGCTGCTGCAGGCACGCAGATGGATATTTCAGGATGGAGGGCGGGGGAAGGGGACAGTAAATATGTAATTTTCTGGCCCCTTCCTTTCCTGAATGAACACAGTGAGCGATCAATACCAATCACTCCTGTTTCCATTCATTACTGAAACATAGTGAACTGTATTTACTATGCTTTAGTTTGTGAATGAGCAGGAAGCCTCAGAGGGCTTCCTATTCATTCATCTGTGCAACTGAGGTTGCAGAGAAAGATAATGATAAATCTATGTTGTCAGTCACTTTTGGCCAAGGGGGGGCCCTATGGTGGAGGCTGTGTGAGGCCCTGTGATTTCTAACAGCAGCCCTGCCTGTACACAAGGTTACTGTCTGATGACCTTGCACAAAGGACGTGCACACTATGGTAAATTTACCTCTCAGGGTTCCTTTACACATTTAGCCAGGGGCGGTAAAACCAGATGGTTAGTCCACTGTTTTACTGTTCCTCCCCCCCCCCCCCCACAGCTACCCACCTGAACACAGACTTGCAGCTGCTCAGGACTGAAAAATGTTGTTCCATTTAATTTTTATTCCTAAAATAAATAATTTTGTTCTGTTTTATTTGTTATGTTACCTTAATTTGTTTTTGGATAAATCATTATTTCTGTAGAGTATAGATATTCGTTACAACAAATCAATTCATTTTATTCTTTGATTGCTTTATTTTCGGATAATTCATTATTTATCCGTGATAACATTTTGTAATTCAGAAAGTCGTTTGTTTATTGAATCCATTAACACACACACACACACACCACACACACACACACATACACACACGCACACACGCCCACATACACACACACACACACACGCACACACGCACACATACACACACATACACACACGCACACACGCACACATACACACACACATACACACATGCACCACACACACACATAACACACATACACACACACGCACACATACACACGCGCACACACACACACACACACACATATGCACAAACACACATATGCACACACACACACGCACACATGCACACACACGCACACACACATACACACACACATACATACACACACACACACATACATACACACACACACACACACACACACACACACACACACACACACACATAAACACACACACACACACACACACAGACAATATCTCTTCTGCTGCTTTTTAAAACTCATCTCCTCTGATTAAATACAATACAACTCCCTTCTCACTCAGTTCTCAGGAATGCACTCAGTAATCCAACCTCCAGCACAAAATTAATCAGCTGATTGGACTGTAGGATTTACTCCGAGCCGACCTGCTCTTTCATTAGATCTTTAACAAACTAAGGAATTCGTTATAATTTCTTTCGTATTAGTTGAAAGTCATTATATTTTTCTTCGGACATTCGGAAGATGCAAAATTCAGCCAAATTTTGATTAGTTTCAAAACGAATTGCACATGCCTAGTGCTTTGTGTCCATGGCAAAAAGGAAACATTATATGGCATTTGGTGGGCATTACTGTTGCTGAATGTGACCCATACAAGCCCATGGGGCCGAGCCACATTTGCCCCTCAACCGTGTGCAATGTGTTGGTCTGGTATTTACAGGGTTAAATCAGGCAGTGAGGAGGGAACATTTAACCTCTTCACCACCTTCCAAACGCATTCTAAAAAGTAATCCCCAACAGATCGCTTTTCAGAGGGTTGGAAAGGGGCATTAAGGGCACATGTGAACAAGCCTTTAATATCCTATCGTTCATCACCATAGCTTCTTCTAATGCAATATCTTCCTATAGTCATTATGTGTATATGTATGTATATATATATATAAATTTATAGTGCATTTGCCCTACATTAATATATATATATATATATATATATATATATATATATATATATATATATATATATATATATATATATATATATTCACAGTATCTCACAAAAGTGAGTACACCCCTCACATTTTTGTAAATATTTTATTATATCTTTTCATGTGACAACACTGAAGAAATGACACTTTGCTACAATGTAAATTAGTGAGTGTACAGCTTGTATAACAGTGTAAATTTGTTGTCCCCTCAAAATAACTCAACATACACCCATTAATGTCTAAAACGCTGGCAACAAAAGTGAGTACACCCTAAGTCAAAATGTCCAAATTGGGCCCAAAGTGTCAATATTTTGTGTGGCCACCATTATTTTCCAGCACTGCCTTAACCCTCTTTGGCATGGAGTTCACCAGAGCTTCACAGGTTGCCATTGGAGTCCTCTTCCACTCCTCCATGACAACATCACAGAGCTGGTGGATGTTAGAGACCTTGTGCTACTCCACCTTCTGTTTGAGGATGCCCCACAGATGCTCAATAGGGTTTAGATCTGTAGACATGCTTGGCCAGTCCATCACCTTTACCCTCAGCTTCTTTAGAAAGGCAGTGGTCATCTTGGAGGTGTGTTTGGGCTCCTTATGTTGGAATACTGCCCTGTGGCACAGTCTCCGAAGAGAAGGGATCATGCTCTGCTTCAGTATGTCACAGTACATGTTGGCATTCATGATTCCCTCAATTAACTTTAGCTCCCCAGTGCTGGCAGCAGTCATGCAGCCCCAGACCATGACGCTCCCACCGCCATGCTTGACTGTAGACAAGACACACTTGTCTTTGTACTCCTCACTAGAGATGGCCTTGCGGTTCGCCCGGCGGTCGGTTCGCGGCGAATTTTGCTTGTTCGCAAATTTGCAAAAAGTCGGACTTTTGCCAATGTTCGCGAATATGTCCGCGCTGCCATTTTATTTTTCATTCAGAAGAACTTTGACCCATGACACAGCCGTCAGGTGGAACGGGACAGCCAATTGAACCATTCCAGCACATGGACAGTCCCCCTACCCTATAAGTAGACCCGATCTGGCAGCCATTTCACATTCCGTTTTCTGCCAGTGTAGGGAGAGGTCTGCTGTGCTCATTAGGGCTCTTTCACACGGTCCACCTCCGCAGGCGGATCCGTGTTGCTCAGCGGGGATCATTTTAGGGTCTATTACAGTCTCTTTACTATAGGGTCAGGTATCCTGTGGTTGCTTTAGGGGCAGTTAGAGATCAGCTGCAGTCACACACAAATCACTAATTTTGATCTCACACAAATCGCTATGTCAATGTCCACAAAAGTCATTTAAGGTGCTCCAATGTCGTTTTCGGGCCTATTACAGTCTTTTTACTATAGGGGCAGGTATCCAGTGGTTGTCTCAGATATGTGAATGGACCCTATATGTATTAGACAATGTATTTACCGGCTGCTGTCAGTTCTGGCTGATTTATGAAAAAAAAATATATATTTTTTGCTGTAAAAAAAAAAAAAATAAAACATTTAGGGCAACTTTTTCAATTGCAATACTTCTGTTATGACATTGTCCATGTGCTGGGACTATTTGTGCACAGCTAGTATGTCTTTTGTGGCTGCAAATATGACCTAAAGGTTTTTAAAGTTTGCCTCCTATTAAAGTCAATGGGGCCCGCCACGAACTTGAGGTTCGCAGACTTTTGAGAAAATTCGCGGCTGGCGTTCGCGAACCGCCCCAGCCGATGTTCGTCCATCACTACTCCTCACCTGGTTGCCGCCACACAAGCTTGACACCATCTGAACCAAATACGTTTATCTTGGTCTCATCAGACCACAGGACATGGATTACTGGAACCTTATGCCCCGTACACACGTGCAGATTATCTGAAGACTTTTGTCTGTAGACTTACCAAAACCATATAATATGAGGTCAAACCTAAACACTTTCAATTTGTATGCAATCCGGCAGGCCCTTGCACTACATAGAAAAGGTAAATCTGAAGACAAAAGTCTTCAGATAATCTGCACGTGTGTACGGGGCATTAGTCTGCTTGTCTTCAGCAAACTGTTTGCCAGCTTCCTTGTGCATAATCTTTAGAAGAGGCTTCCTTCTGGGACGACAGCGATGCAAATCAATTTGATGCAGTGTGCAGCGTATGGTCTGAGCACTGACAGGCTGACCCCCCACCACTTTAACCTCTGCAGCAACGCTGGTAGCATTCATACATCTATTTCCCAAAGACAACCTCTGGATATGACGCTGAGCACATGTACTCAATTTCTTTGGTCGACCATGGCGAGGCCTGTTCTGAGTGGAACCTGTCCTGTTAAACCGCTGTATGGTCTTGGCCACCGTGCTGCAGCTCAGTTTCAGGATCTTGGCAATCTTCTTATAGCCTTGGCCATCTTTATGTAGAGGAAACAATTCTTTTTATCAGATCCTCAGAGAGTTCTTTGCCATGAGGTGCCATGTTGAACTTTCAGTGACCAGTATGAGAGAGTGAGAGCGATAACCAGTGGCGTAGCGTGGGGGGTGCAGGGGGGGGGGCGGCCGCACTGGGCGCAACATCTGGGGGGGGTGCATCCCCTGTGTCGCTCTGTCTGTCTGACTCTGACATACACAGTTCACACACTGTCTGCGGCTACCTCCATCTTTAGGCTGGGAGATGTCCAGCGCGGCCGCCCTATGGCTGAAAATGGCTGGTCGCGGCAGGGCTGGACTGTGCCTCACCTGTCCATTGGTGTAAGGTGGGGTGGCATTGCAAGCCAAGCCCCGTCTATGCCGCCTCTCCTCACTGCTCAGTCAGTTTAGCAGTGAGTGAGTCAGCAGCCTGGCGCTGTCACAGAGTGGGTTTCTTTTTAATCACCTGATTAGAGACAGAGGCTCTAATAGGCTTCAAAAAAGGGTGGACCCGGGGTGCAGAGCAGTGTGCCCCGAGCACACCCATTGTGTGACAATAGCGAATGAGAATTCACTATTGTCACACGGATCCTCCTCCTAGCCAATCAGGAAGCGGGTCTCGGAAAGGCAAACATTGGCCGAGGAGGAGGCGGGAGGACTCGAGGAGATGCGGGGAACTGAGGCGAAGCCGCCGCTGCAGGTAAGTCTCTCTGCATTGAAGGGGGCACGCTGGTCTGTCTGCATTGAAAGGGGGCACGATGATCTCTCTGCATTGAAGGGGGGCATGCTGGTCATTCTGCATTGAAAGGCGGCACGCTGGTCATTCTGCATTGAAAGGGGGCACGCTGGTCATTCTGCATTGAAAGGGGGCACCGGGTCACTCTGCATTGAAAGGGGGCACGCGGGTCACTCTGCATTGAAAGGGAGCACGCTGGTCACTCTGCATTGAAAGGGGGCACGCTGCTCATTCTGCATTGAAAGGGGGCACGGCACGCTGGTCTCTCTGCGTTGAAAGGGGGCACGCTGGTCATTCTGCATTAAAAGGGGGCACGCTGGTCATTCTGCATTAAAAGGGGGCATGCTGGTTTCTCTGCATTGAAAGGGGGCACGCTGGTCATTCTGCATTGAAAGGGGGCACGCTGGTCACTCTGCATTGAAAGGGGGCACGCTGGTCACTCTGCATTGAATGGGGGCACGCTGGTCTCTCTGCATTGAAAGGGGGCACGCTGGTCATTCTGCATTGAAAGGGGGCACACTGGTCTATCTGCATTGAATGGGGGCACGCTGGTCATTCTGCATTGAAAGGGGGCACGCTGGTCATTCTGCATTGAAAGGGGGCACGCTGGTTTCTCTGCATTGAAAGGGGGCACGCTGGTCATTCTGCAATGAATGGGGGCACGCTGGTCTCTCTGCATTGAAAGGGGGTACGCTGGTCATTCTGCATTGAAAGGGGGCACGCTGGTCTCTCTGCATTGAAAGGGGGCACTCTGGTAATTCTGCATTGAAAGGGGGCACTTGGTCTCTCTGCATTGAAAGGCGGCAAGCTGGTCATTCTGCATTGAAAGGGGGCACGCTGGTCATTCTGCATTGAAAGGGGGCACGCTGGTTTCTCTGCATTGAAAGGGGGCACGCTGGTCATTCTGCAATGAATGGGGGCACGCTGGTCTCTCTGCATTGAAAGGGGGTACGCTGGTCATTCTGCATTGAAAGGGGGCACGCTGGTCTCTCTGCATTGAAAGGGGGCACTCTGGTAATTCTGCATTGAAAGGGGGCACTTGGTCTCTCTGCATTGAAAGGCCGCACGCTGGTCATTCTGCATTGAAAGGGGGCACGCTAGTCATTCTGCATTGAAAGGGGGCACGCGGGTCACTCTGCATTGAAAGGGAGCATGCTGGTCACTCTGCATTGAAAGGGGGCACGCTGCTCATTCTGCATTGAAAGGGGGCACAGCACGCTGGTCTCTCTGCGTTGACAGGGGGCACGCTGGTCATTCTGCATTAAAAGGGGGCACGCTGGTCATTCTGCATTAAAAGGGGGCACGCTGGTTTCTCTGCATTGAACGGGGGCACGCTGGTCATTCTGCATTGAAAGGGGGCACGCTGGTCATTCTGCATTGAAAGGGGGCACGCTGGTCACTCTGCATTGAATGGGGGCACGCTGGTCTCTCTGCATTGAAAGGGGGCACGCTGGTCATTCTGCATTGAAAGGGGGCACACTGGTCTATCTGCATTGAATGGGGGCACGCTGGTCATTCTGCATTGAAAGGGGGCACGCTGGTCATTCTGCATTGAAAGGGGGCACGCTGGTCTCTCTGCATTGAAAGGGGCACGCTGGTCATTCTGCAATGAATGGGGGCACGCTGGTCTCTCTGCATTGAAAGGGGATACGCTGGTCATTCTGCATTGAAAGGGGGCACGCTGGTCTCTCTGCATTGAAAGGGGGCACACTGGTAATTCTGCATTGAAAGGGGGCACTTGGTCTCTCTGCATTGAAAGGGAGCACGCTGGTCATTCTGCATTGAAAGGGGGCACGCTGGTCTCTCTGCATTGAAAGGGGGCACGCTGGTCATTCTGCATTGAAAGGGGGCATGCTGGTCTCTCTGCATTGAATAGGGGGACGCTGGTCTCTCTGCATTGTAAGGGGGCACACTGGTCATTCTGCATTGAAAGGGGGCACGCTGGTCATTCTGCATTGAAAGGGGGCACGCTGGTCTCGCTGCATTGAAAGGGGGCACACTGGTAATTCTGCATTGAAAGGGGGCACTTGGTCTCTCTGCATTGAAAGGGGGCACGCTGGTCATTCTGCATTGAAAGGGGGCACGCTGGTCTCTCTGCATTGAAAGGGGGCACGCTGGTCATTCTGCATTGAAAGGGGGCATGCTGGTCTCTCTGCATTGAATAGGGGGACGCTGGTCTCTCTGCATTGTAAGGGGGCACACTGGTCATTCTGCATTGAAAGGGGGCACGCCGGTCATTCTGCATTGAAAGGGGGCACGCTGGTCTCTCTGCATTGAAAGGGGGCACGCTGGTCTCTCTGCATTGAATGGGGGCACGCTGGTCTCTCTGCTTTGAAAGGGGGCACGCTGGTCATTCTGCATTGAAAGGGGGCACGCTGGTCACTCTGCATTGAAAGGGGGCACGCTGGTCTCTCTGCATTGAATGGGGGCACGCTGGTCTCTCTGCATTGAAAGGGGGCACGCTGGTCATTCTGCATTGAAAGGGGGCACGCTGGTCTCTTTGCATTGAAAGGGGGCACATTGGTCATTCTGCATTGAAAGGGGGCACACTGGTCATTCTGCATTGAAAGGGGGCACGCTGGTCATTCTGCATTGAAAGAGAGAGAGAGACAGAGCGCCTCTAAGTGCAGCAATTTATTGTAAAAATGGACATCATAATAAAAGCAACTCACTAGATCCTGCACTTGAAAAAAGAGCACGCACGCCCATTGAGTCGTGCGCCAGCTCTGAAACGCGCCGTGCCATTGGTTCATCTCCGGTGACGTCATGCAGCGTGCGCTGCGTTCCAGCATGGTTCTTGAGCGCCCAGCCGTACTTGATACCCAGAAGACTGGAGGATCCTCTACCTAGCGTCTGATCGTCTATCCAGCCAGCACGGAGCATTCTACCCTGCGGGACCTCGGGGGCTACAGCTACGTTTCCACCTACCACCGGAGATTACAAGCCTTGATTACTTTTTATCTAGTGAGTTGCTTTTATTATGATGTCCATTTTTACAATAAATTGCTGCACTTAGAGGCGCTCTGTCTCTCTCTCTTTTCTACATGTACCCACAGCGTTGACTTCACTGTGATCCCTGGAGCAGCCCTTTCAGCAGCAATTACCATTTATTGCACCATTACTACCTCATTTGGGACTTAACTCTTGGACTTTTCTTCAAGGACTTTTTATTGTTTTTATTACAGTCCAGTGTTCTGTTCCTTATTGTTCCCTTCTTTCGTATACTATCACCATCCCATCCAGCCTGTACCAGAGCGCTTGCTCCCTTACTTAGTTTATTCTGCATTGAAAGGGGGCACGCTGGTCTCTCTGCATTGAATGGGGGCACACTGGTCTCTCTGCATTGAAAGGGGGCACGCTGGTCATTCTGCATTGAAAGGGGGCACGCTGGTCATTCTGCATTGAAAGGGGGCACGCTGGTCATTCAAACTTGTATTTAGATGCATTTTATTTTAATTACATCAGTATTTTCATAACAAACAATACATGTGCTTAGGGGGTAAGGGTTTAGTTAACTAATCTAGTGGAAGAGACTCGAATGCTAAAATCCCGCGGGTTAGGGGGCGCAAATTACTTGCCTCGCCCCGGGTGCTGACAACCCACGCTATGCCACTGGCGATAACACCAAATTTGACACACCTGTTCCCCATTCACACCTGAGACCTTGTAACACTAACGAGTCACATGACACTGGGAAGGGAAAATGGCTAATTTGGCCCAATTTTCACTTAGTGGTGTACTCACTTTTGTTGACAGCAGTTTAGACATTATTGGCTGTGTGTTGAGTTATTTTGAGGGGACAGCAAATTTACACTGTTATACAAGCTGTATACTCACTACTTTACATTGTAGCAAAGTGTCATTTCTTCAGTGTTGTCACATGAAAAGATATAATAAAATATTTACAAAAATGTGAGGGGTGAACTCAATTTTGTGAGATACTGTATGTATATTGTATATAGTATTATTATTATCATATATTATTAAAATTAGTCCCTTTCTGTGTTCTGTATATCTACACTCTAGGCTACATTTCTGCAGACTGGCTCCTCACACTCCACTGGCGGCAGCAATGAGAGTAAAACTGACATTTTACAGTAAATATTCTGATTATTGTATTTGTTGCACACAGTGACCAGCCAGGAGATACATTCATTTTATTGTCCCCTGGCGGCATCTGATTGGTTGCTATGGGCATCACATACACCTTCATCTCTAGGAGTGGTGCAATTTTCTGTGCATTGCTCTGCAAACATTGTTATCAGAAGACATACTTTCTAATAGGAAAAGCTGTGTTGTAAAAGTACATCGCTCACTTCAACTTTGGGCTTCATTCACAGGGGCAAAAAAATACTATCTACAATGTACTCTTTCCGCCAGAGGATGAATATTAAATGCGTGTCTAGAAGTTCATGTGCCTAAATTCATGAACTCATCATATTGGCTAGAATATTCATTTATTCTGGCCACTGGAAATAGCTGATTATTATTGTTATTATTCTGGATTTATATGGCACCAGCAGTTTGCGCAGCGCTTTACAATATGAGGGCAGACAGCACAGTTACAAAACAATACAGGAGGAATTGAAGGGCTCTGCTCATTCCAGCTTACAATTTAATAGCCTATGCGCATTTAGGCGTTTTTGCTCATATGTATGTAAATTATCCCAGTAAGCTCATCTCTGAATGCAAGTTTGGGGCAATTTTTTATTTTTTGCCCTTGAACGCTGCTTTAAAATACAAACCTAAATACCACAATATGCATGGGCCGAAATAAAGCTGTGTTCAGAGGAGTAAAAAATGAAAAAATGCCTATAAAAAATAGTGATCGACCGATATCGGTCTTTCGTTGCTGATACTGATACCGATATTTTGGTCAATGCATATTGGTACTGGCCGATATGCAAATAATATTTTTGTACATTTAAAAACATTTATTTTCTTTTTTCTTCACAGGTACTCTTGTGAAGGGATCTGGGGGTCTAAAAGACCCCAAACCCCTCTGCACTTAAAAGCATTCAAAGCGCCAAGTTTGGCTGTTTTGAATGCTGTAATTTTTTTTTAAATCTGGCGCCAGTACCAGGAAGTGACATCAAGACATCACTTCCGTTTTTTTTCAGAGCCGAATGCGGCTTTGATCGGGTCTTTGGCGGCTGTGCAGGCTGTTTGCCCGGGTCTCCTGGTGGGACGGGAGACCCGGGCGAGCCACGGAAGGCGGCGGGAGAGGGGGGAGGACGTCCCCTCCTGCTCCTTGTAATGATCTTAGCCGCATCGGTTGTCCTTACAAGACAGCCGACCGTCAGCTATGGGACATTGGTACCGGGGTGAGGCCTCTAGCTGCAGGCATCACTCCGCTACAAGCACTTTCCTGAAATATCGGTAACCTCCGGGGCCATCAATATATCGGCTTTGCCGATAATCGGTCGATCCTTAATAAAAACACCACAATTTTTTTTCCTACAATGCGCTATGGTGATCTTGCCATGCATTGCAGCATGTTCCAATGCATTTGTGTTCCCTTACTGTATTGGGATACTATTAAAAATGAATGACACCGTAATGCATCAATGCATGTAATGTGCATTGCCATGTATAACTGTGATGAACATGCAATCAGAAAAAAAATTCCATGATATTATGGAATTTCTAATAGTTTTTTGGCTCAGACCTGTTCATCTATAAAGTGCAGAGGAAGAAGAGTGAATAAACACAGGGACATTCTAAATGGCACCCCAAAGCACATATACAGTAAACAAAGTTGCTACAGTGCTATAGCCATCACAACGCACAGATGTGGATACACACAGGAACAAACATTAGAATTCTGTACATGTACCAAGAGGTTAGGGCCCATTCACACTGTTGCATTACAAGTATATGTATGTTGGGGTGGGCATTATGAACAGCACCCCAATGCATACATACAGTAAACAAAACTGCACCTGTGCTTTAGTGCATCACAACGCACAGATGTGAGTACACTGTGGATTATGGTGTACTGCATTGCCAGAAAAAGGCACTAAAGTATGGTAATAACCCATTAAAAAAATGGACTGCCTTAGTGTTACTCAACACCCTCCATTTACTATATATGGTCTCCCACAGTACACAGAACACAGAAATGAAATTATTTTAGTAAATATAAACTGTTAAACACCTTTTCTCATCAGCAGTATATAGCAGTCTTGTGACGTCTATCAGTGTCTGGGTAAAGCTTGTAAAGGGAGTTTTTGTTCTCCTCTTATCGTCCTCTGAAGCTGCATGACCCCTGACCTTCTGTCTGGACAGTGATGATTGGCCATGTGCTGATCACATGCACCCTCCCAAAAAAAAAAAAAAAACTCTCTAGCAACACACACCAAACTGAGCATGTGCAGAATGACTCCCAGGGCTCTGTACTATCAGTAGATAGATTGCGGACTGTGGAAGAAGGTGAGGATCACAGAAGACCATAGTTGACAACATTTAAAAAAAAAATTTCCAGGGAAACTTCGTAGCACAGCTATCAATTACCACACCCACTTCCCTGAATCTCCGCCCACTCTGCATAATTAATATTACCTATTTATCAGATTATAGGGTCTACTCAATATAGAGAGAATTACAGGAAATTAAAAAGGGAATTTCAAATTTAAGGCCACAGTAGCAGAGTTGGAATAAGTTTCCCATTCAGCTGCACTATTCTGCTTAACATTTATGGGCAGCCTGATTACCAGGCGCTTCCAGGGACAATATAAAAAACCTGGGACAGGCTTCTATTTGCAGGGACTGTCCCTGGAAAAAAGGGACAGTTGGCAAGTATGGAAGACATGACCAAACAGCCTTTTTACACAATGCAGAGGATTATCCCCTATACAGACTGATTTTACTGTTGTGAATTTAGTAACACTTTAAAAAAAATGCACAAAAACACAGATTAACGTCTGTGCATTATTGTACTGTGCAACTATGTGAATCCAGACTTAAAGCCCAACTCCAGGCATTTAAAAAAATTATCCCATGCAGCGGGTTAATGGCACTTTTTGTCCAGGGGAGAGGAGAAACAGTTTTAATTACCTGATCCTCCATTTTCTGGCTTGAGGGGCTCCCCCTGCGATCTGGCGTTAAACTGTCCCATGGTGTCTCCCCATCCAGAGCAGGGCTGTCAGGACACAGGACTCCTGGAGCGCGGGGGTGCAGAAGCTGCAAGGAGGAGTGGAGGATCAGGTAAGTAACTCCTTTTATTGATCCTCTGGACATAAACAAGCCATTAACCCCTGCATTAACCCCTGCAGTTTGGGCTCAGCCCCACTAAAAGGGAAGCATAGCTGGTGGAGAGGGGGGGGGGGGGGGTTCTGACAGGACCACCCACAGCTTGAATGATTAAGCAAGAATTGGCCAAAATTCAGTGTCTATAGCAGCCTTTAAACATATGGGGACAACACAGATGTTTACTTTCTGAAAAATCTGCAAATTATTATTTTTTCCATAAATATTAAGGTTTTGTGTGTCATGATATTTTGGATACACGTATTTCTCTGTGAACTATAGATCCCACCTATTAACCTCAGTTCCTTGAAATAATATTTTGCAGCGTGGTGTAAAGCGTCCTGCCCCTTTCATAGCACAGTCTGAGTTCCTGTAATTCAGCATGACAGAAAAGGCCAGCTGATAATACAGGACAGGAGTGCTCAGGAAGGAAGATGAAGGGCTCCACAAGGCTTCCACACATGTGCACATTTTTTCTTCGGCATTGCTGCACACACCCATGATGTGGACAAATATTTACTTATTTAATTGGTGAGTGATGATAATCCAGGCCTGAGCTGTGAGGAGGTGCAGAGATCTTCCAGAAGGGCCACACCTCAGCTGCAGAGGAGCCGGGGACACTTATTATTTAAGAAGCAAACAGCTGAGCAGGGGCGTTGCTAGGTGGGAAAAAGACCAGGGGCTTCAGCCCGAAGATAAATTTGATAACCCCTCCCACATTTTAAAGTAAGCCCCGCCCAAGCTCCTCCCATATTTAAAAGTAAGTACCGCCCAAGCTCCACCCAATGGCCCCCTCAGTCAAGGGTCAGTCAAGGGGTGGTATGGAGAGGAGTACAGGGGGTGAGAAATTGGGTGGTATGGAGAAGAGAGAAGTAAAGGGGGTCAGTCATGTGGTGGTATGGAGAGGAGTACAGGAGGTCAGTCATGGGGTGGTATGGAGAGGAGAGGAGTACAGGGAGTCAGACATGGGGTGGTATGGAGAGGAGTACAGGGGGTCAGTCATGGGGTGGTATGGAGAGGAGAGGAGTACAGGGGGTCAGACATGGGGTGGTATGGAGAGGAGTACAGGAGGTCAGTCATGGGGTGGTATGGAGAGGAGTACAGGAGGTCAGTCATGGGGTGGTATGGAGAGGAGTACAGGGGGTCAGACATGGGGTGGTATGGAGAGGAGTACAGGAGGTCAGACATGGGGTGGTATGGGGAGACATTTTTTTAAGGAATCGGATCAGCCTACAAGAGTTGGATTTTATATGTTGTTTGCTTCAATCAGTTGATTTTTTAGCTGCTTATAGATTTATTTGGTCATTCTTAAACATTGGTACATATTTATGGTGAGACCCCTTTCTTATTTTAGTTTGGGAGGTCTTGCTGCGATTGGTTGACTCGGTCTGAGTTTCTTCTGAGATCTCTTTCATTGTGCGCCGACTCACTGGGGTTTTTTAGAAAGAAAATGTATTACAGCACATCCAGTCAGTGGCGTACCTAGAGCATTTGGCACCCGGGGCGGATCCTATATCTGGCACCCCCCAACTTTAAAATGTAAAAACACCCACAAAAATTTGTAATGTTTTCAAGAATATTTATTGCACACATTTCACAGCCCCCCCCCCCCATCACAGTGCCCCTTGCAGTGGCCCTCCGTCTCTCTAATCACAGTTCCCCCTTTTGCACTCTCTGCCTCCCTCCCCTGCATAGTCCTACCTTCAGCATAAATAGATAGCTAATACTATTAGCAATGTGTTTAAGTTTGAGTATGAGATTGGAGACTTGCTAAAGGAGATGGCCAGAGACTGCAGACATAGTACAGGAGATGGTCAGAGACTGCAGACATGGTACAGGAGATGGTCCGAGACTGCAGACACGGTACAGGAGATGGTCAGAGACTGAAGACATGGTACAGGAGATGGTCAGAGACTGAAGACATGGTACAGGAGATGGTCAGAGACTGCAGACATTAAACAGGAGAGGGTCAGAGACTGAGGACATGATACAGGAGAGGGTCAGAGACTGAGGACATGATACAGGAGACGGTCAGAGACTGCGGACATGATACAGGAGACGGTCAGAGACTGCAGACATTAAACAGGAGAGGGTCAGAGACTGAGGACATGATACAGGAGATGGTCAGAGACTGAGGACATGATACAGGAGATGGTCAGAGACTGAGGACATTAAACAGAAGATGGCCAGAGACTGAGGACATGTTACAGAAGATTGTCAGAGACTGCAGACATGGTACAGGAGATGGTCAGAGACTGCAGGCATGGTACAGGAGATGGTCAGAGACTGCAGACATGGTACAGGAGATGGTCAGAGACTGCAGACATGATACAGGAGATGGTCAGAGACTGCAGACATGGTACAGGAGATGGTCAGAGACTACAGACATGATACAAGAGGTGGTCAGAGACTGCAGACATGATACAAGAGATGGTCAGAGACTGCAGACATTAAACAGGAGAGGGTCAGAGACTGAGGACATGATACAGGAGATGGTCAGAGACTGAGGACATTAAACAGAAGATGGCCAGAGACTGAGGACATGATACAGGAGATGGTCAGAGACTGAGGACATGATACAGGAGATGGTCAGAGACTGAGGACATTAAACAGAAGATGGCCAGAGACTGAGGACATGTTACAGAAGATTGTCAGAGACTGCAGACATGGTTCAGGAGATGGTCAGAGACTGCAGGCATGGTACAGGAGATGGTCAGAGACTGCAGACATGGTACAGGAGATGGTCAGAGACTGCAGACATGATACAGGAGATGGTCAGAGACTGCAGACATGGTACAGGAGATGGTCAGAGACTACAGACATGATACAAGAGGTGGTCAGAGACTGCAGACATGATACAAGAGATGGTCAGAGACTGCAGACATTAAACAGGAGAGGGTCAGAGACTGAGGACATGATACAGGAGATGGTCAGAGACTGAGGACATTAAACAGAAGATGGCCAGAGACTGCAGACATGATACAAGAGACGGTCAGAGACTGCAGACATGATACAAGAGACGGTCAGAGACTGCAGACATGATACAAGAGATGCTCAGAGACTGAGGACATGATAGAAGATAGAAGGACACTAGGGGGGCCGGAGAGCACAGGCGAAGCAGAGAGCACTGGAGGAGCTGAAGGGCATGGTGGGGTGGGGGTGGGGGACTGGAGAGTATTAAGAGGGGGTTTGGAAAGCATTGCAGGGGGGTTGGAAGGCGCAGGGGGGTGGAGAGCACTGGGGGGGACAGGGAGCATAGGGGGGAGGGAGATGAAAAGCACAGTGGGGAGCTGAAGAGCACCGGGGGAGGGCTAAAGAACAGGGGGCAGTCCAGTGCACTGGGTGGGGGGGTTAAGAGCACTGAGGCGGGGATAAGTGCACCGAGGGGGGGGGGGATAAGAGCACCGAGGGGGGGGAATAAGAGCACCGAGGGGGGGGAATAAGAGCACCGAGGGGGGGGGGGGATAAGCACCGAGGGGGGGGAATAAGAGCACCGAGGGGGGGGGGAATAAGAGCACCGAGGGGGGGGGGAATAAGAGCACCGAGGGGGGGGGAATAAGAGCACCGAGGGGGGGGAATAAGAGCACCGAGGGGGGGGGAATAAGAGCACCGAGGGGGGGAATAAGAGCACCGAGGGGGGGGGAATAAGAGCACCGAGGGGGGGGGAATAAGAGCACCGAGGGGGGGGGAATAAGAGCACCGAGGGGGGGGGAATAAGAGCACCGAGGGGGGGGAATAAGAGCACCGAGGGGGGGGGGATAAGAGCATCGAGGGGGGGGGAATAAGAGCGCAGAGGGGGGGGAATAAGAGCACCGAGGGGGGGGAATAAGAGCACCGAGGGGGGGGAATAAGAGCACCGAGGGGGGGGGAATAAGAGCACCGAGGGGGGGGGAATAAGAGCACCGAGGGGGGGGAATAAGAGCACAGAGGGGGGGGAATAAGAGCACCGAGGGGGGGGAATAAGAGCACCGAGGGGGGGGGGAATAAGAGCACCGAGGGGGGGGGGAATAAGAGCACCGAGGGGGGAATAAGAGCACCGAGGGGGGGGGGAATAAGAGCACCGAGGGGGGGGGAATAAGAGCATCGAGGGGGGGGGGAATAAGAGCATCGAGGGGGGGGGAATAAGAGCAGGGGGGGGGATAAGAGCAGTGAGGGGGGATTAGAACACTGGAGGGGGGGGGGGGGTTAAGAGCACTGGTGAGCCAGCAAAAGAAGTTGTATAGGAGGGGGATGGGGCAGCTGCATATAGATGAATTGATCTTTCCCTATTCTTCCTGCAGGAGGGAAAGGAGGAGAATCAGTTATTCAGCAGCTGCAGAAAGAATAGAGAAAGATGAATTCCTCTATATACAGCTTCCCCATCCCTCTACTACCCAGCACACACACTTGGGCAATGGGCACTCACCTTCTTCCCGCCGAGGCTCCGCCCCCTTCTTCCCGCCGAGGCTCCGCCCCCTTCTTCCCGCCAAGGCTCCGCCCCCTTCCCGCCGTGGCTCCGCCCCCGCTAGTCCCCGCACTGAAGGAGCTGCCACTGCCTGCCCTTTACACAGTGCCCTTTACTCCACTGCATCCAGTGATTGGTGGGCGATCTGGGGCAGCCGCAAGGAAGGAGAGTAATTGCCGCTGTCAAGTAGCATTGATTTCGGGTGTGGGCGGGACCGGTATGCGGGGCTCCGCCCCATTGTTCCGTGCATAGAGAAACAGAAGCTGTCTGGGGAGGAAGGTGGGCGTGGCATACCGGCCCCGCCCACACCCGACATCAATGCTGAAACTTGACAGCTGCATTAACTCTCCTTGCGGCTGCCCTGGATTGCCCACCAATCATTGGATGTGCTTTATAAATCTTACACTGCTGAGGTATGTAGCCCGAGTTCTCGGCCAAATCCAGGCTTTGGGACTCGGGGCTAATCATTTTAAAAAAGCAACAGGAGACCCGGGGCTTTTGGGGAGCACACTCGGGGCTATAGCCCAGGTCAGCCCCCCCCTGCCGACGCCACTGCAGCTGAGGTATTAGGGCGGTGATCTGACTAGCTACATGGTATGTGGAAAATTGACATTCCATAAGGCAGCTCCTCAGCTTCATCCTGCATATCAGGGTTGTGACGTCTACAAAACTTGTGAACTTCACCAAACTGGAACTCCATGATTTTTGTTATGGGGAAGAACTTGTGTTGACTTAAAGTGGACCTTCACACTAAAAGTAAACTTTCCTCCTCTCCTCTCCACTCCCACCTTCCCGTTACATGAAGATCCTCCCCACCTCTTTTTTAATTGGCTACTTTTTTTTTATTTAGCATATTCCGGCCTGCCTCCCCATCCTCCATTCTCGCCTAGGTGAGAATGAGATGCTGCACTTCCGATGCCTCCTGGGATATGCTTGTCACATATCCCAGGAGGCATCGGCTTGGATTTATAGACGGAGGAGAGTGACGGGCCTGGTGGCATGTCATCAGGAGGTGGTTTATTGACAATGTTAGGTTTTGCAACACGATTGTTGGTTTTAGGACCCAGCACCTTCTTTCCTTACTTCTCTTTTTTTGTATAAAGAGTTAATTGGATCGATTTGTTATGCTGATTTCCCTTTGGGTGGAGTCTAAACATGTATAAATATTTCATCATTCCAGTTTGTAATATGCTATGACTAAGGCTCTTGCCAAAACGCGTTGGATTTTCTCAGATGTAGCCAATAAATATGTAATACAGATTACAGATTTGCCTGCTCTCTCTTTTTGCTTATCTTACTCTAGTCAGTGCCATCTTAAGAGCATTAAAGGGCCCCCGGGCAATGCAGTGCACTAGGGCCCACCTACACAATCACCCACGAGAATAAAAATGCAAATTATCGATAAGGCGATATTTATTGGTACAGCAGTGCCAGGCTAATGACAGCTTCCAAGTTCAGCGGCTGGGTCCGGTGAATACACACACAGATGGGAGTCAGACTCGACTGTCCTGTGTATGCCTGTTCCCATGGAGGCAGACAGGTATTCCTGCAGTTGTGGGCTCCCTTTCCGTAGCCCAAGTGGCCTGACAGCAGCGCAGCCAACAGGTGCTTGCCACCTGCTAAGTTCGGCGGCGGGATGCACACGGGAAGCGGGACTAATGCTTGGCTGGGGCTTGGTCGCTGTACAGGTGGGACCCCCCAGGCATGTTGGACCCCCCGGGCAACTGCCCGGCGTGCCCATTCGGTAAGATGGCCCTGACTCTAGTGTGGGAGGACACACTGAGCCTTGGTACCTTTTTGTGGATCTCATATCAAGACTGGGCAGTTCCTCACAGTGAGCGCTACACCTTCACTACCTTTCTTATCGGGAGAAAGAAACTGAACCTGGAAAAGGCAGCAACCTCCCAATGACGTCACAGACCAAGTTGACCTGAAGACAGAACCTAAGCAATGGTAGTAGAGAATCTAAACACAGCAGAACAAGGCTGGATCTTTTGGGTGGGTAAGTATCTGAACTGAGGACAAATGAAGTTCCTTTTTAATGAGGTAGTGCACATAACAAAAATGATGTGCAAAAATGCATTAATCCCAGGCCACCAATAAAATATCAATAGGATTAGGGAATTTTAATACTGGTAGTTATAGGTAGTTTCTCTTTTCTGTTTTCTTAAATGACAGAGTCATAGCTATAACCCCATTTTGCCGTTTTTACCAGTGAGGGGGGGGGGGGGGGGATGGTGTGGCTTTGGTGGTCAGTGGGAGGAAAAACTGCCCCTAGTGTAAGCCCTCAGTTGGATAAAAAATTCCATTGGCATTAGTGGAAGGAAAATTTCCCTAGTAAAAGGCCTCATACACACGAAGGGAACTAAAGCGTATGCTCGGGGAGAGCTGTGCTGACCCGCATGTGAATGTACAGGTGTTCTGTGCACAGGCAGTCCCAGGGATGTCAATTGGGATGCAGCGGCTGCATAGACACAGCCTCTGCTCCCAATTTAACACCCATGTGGGTTCAGGCATGTGTACATGTCCCCAAACGCACACTGTGTGAGGCCTTAGGGGTTGATTTGCTAACAGCAAATAGACTGTGCACTTTGCAAAGTGCACGTTGCACTCTGCAAGTGCAGTTGCTCCAGAGCTAGCTTAGTAAATGAGGTAAAGCTTTACTTTGCAAACAATACCCAATCACATGCAAGGAAAATTTAAAAATTGCATTTTTGCTTGCACATGATTGGATGATGGAAGGTGGCAGAGTTTCCCCTAATTTACTAAGCTCTGGAGCAACTGCTCTTGTAGAGTGCAATTGCACTTTGCAAAGTGCACAGTCTATTTGCCTTTAGTAAACCAACTCTTTAGTGTGAGTGTGATGAACAATTCTGTGATGCCTATATGGGGGGGAATAAAGGCCCCTGATGGCACCCTCCCTCACAACATCCCTCGACTGAAAAATAAGCTGTGCGGAAAGTTGTCAGCCGAACAGCAGCTCCAATCACATGCAGCCACTGTTTGCCAATGCGGCACCAGCTGATAGGATACAATAGCCACCATGGGAGATTCATCCATCCACACTGTATAATGTGGATGGTAGAATGTGTTTGATTTTCTCCGTGCAGCCTGCAGGTTGAAAGAAGAAAATCTATGTGTGTATGGGCAGCCTTAATGCTCATAATATATGCCCCAGTCACATAAGAAAGAACAGCCTGCAGTTAGTTCCATGTACAACCGTTATCAAATCCTAAATCTATGGTCTTTCTTAGCTGACAGTTGAAATCAGAGTCTATTTCAGTTCCTATTAAGTTGGAACTATAGGATCTTTATCAAGTGAGAATGGTAAGTGTTGTGAAAATGTTGCAGTTTTTTCTCTGGAAAGTCATCTTCTTTCCAGGGATACAAATGAACAAGTTCTTTTTCCTCCTAATCTTATTGATTTCAACTTGACATATCCTCTTATCTCCCTAGTGCCTGATGCCAAAATAATTACATTTATCCGACTTTCCCCTGACTCATGAAATAACTGAATAGCGTTCCTTTGCCAAATTCTAGATAATATATTATAACCTATTATAGTATTGCTTGTAAGAATCTAATGTTACAAACTTACATGTTTGGGAGAAAGATTTTTTGTTAGAAAAATCGTTCAGCTGGCAGAACATACATATACACTCGGCCAGCTGCTGTAATGTTTGTAGGCAGCTCTGGGGAGCACAGCAGTGAATGCTAATGGTGAGGGACCCCAAAAATACTGAGCTCCAGGCAGAAGTAAGAAAACACCATTTTATACAGATGTGTTTAAAAAAAAAATGTAACTGTATTCTTACATCAAACTAGCATACGTATCTAAAGCTGGCCATACACGGCTCAAATCTCGGCCGATTCCTGAGATTCAAACCATGTATGATCGATGCAACCAGCCTCCCAAATACTCTTGCAATTATCGCTAGCTGCTACTATAGCTGCTAGAAATAATCACTGTCTTCCTATACAATGTCTTTGCAGCACTTTCTGTGTTGATGGGGGGAATTGTGGGAAACCCGTGGTGGCAGGAAAGAAATTTGCACCGTTTTTGGGCTGCTTAAAGCGGAGTTCCACCCAGTGAACTTTTTTTTAAAAGGGCTAGTGCATTCCACAATGGCTAGCCTCTGATCTGTCCCGGGTTGCACTTACCTGCAAGACGAAATACTTACCTTGAAAATGTATTGTCCAGCGCTGCCATCTCAGGTGTGGGCAGCTTGAAGCCAGCGTGATCCTCTTCTGTGTCCTCTTCCGTCTTCTTCGGTCCCATGATGCACTGCACCGGCCCCGCCGTCACTTCCGGTGTCGCAGCGTCATCCCTGCACAGCTTCTGGGCATGCCCAGAAGCTGTTTTGCAAGGTATGACGGTGCCTGCACCGGAACTGACGTCGGGGCCGGTACAGGCGTATTGATTCCTGGGAGTGATGATGTTCAGCTCCCAGGAATCATTGCATGCCAGGAAGTGACGACTCGCCGCGGCCGCCGAGGGGAGGAAGAAGGAAGTAAGGTAAGTATATTTTCTTCTAAACGAGGTAAGTAAAAAAAAAAAAAATTGCGATTATCCATTTGTTTTTCAGGTGACCCGGATCGAGAAGATGGAGGTAAGTATAATTTTAGGGTGGAACTCCACTTTAAGTCTGCTTCTATGTTAGCCTCTTTTCATTCCCTTAAAGCATAAATCCACTTTTGCTGAGACAAAAAGCTCTTTGAGTTGTATGCTGCTTTCTATGCCAGAAAGACTATTCTTTCTAAACGGAAACAACCAGTTTCCCCTATGGTCTCCCAGTGGAGATCCATAATTGACTTGGCCCTTCACCTGTATAAGCTTACATATATGGGCCGGAAGTGCCCCAAAAAGTTCTACACAATTTGGGCTGACCAGGGCTTTTTTCCTGCTGGAAATTGGTGGACCTCTAGCCAGGGGTGGTGCAACCGCTGGCCATGTATCAGTGGACACATTAATAACCCCCATTATTGATGTCAATTAATGAATTAATAAACCCCATTATTGATGTCAATTAATGCATTAATAAACCCCATTATTGATGTCAATTAATGCATTAATAAACCCCCAGCATTGATGTCAGTGGACATATGCGATCCTTTAATTTATCTGCCCCTCCGCCAATGATAGTTTGCGTTCCTCTGATTTTTTGATGGGTTCGGGTGGTGCTGACAGGGCCACCCAAGGTTCGAATTTCAAGCTATGAATGACTATCTTAGGTTAAGGAACAATATGCTTCTGGTTAAACTATCAATCTCTATCACGTAGGAAGAGTCCACAACACTGTCTTGCCCATAATGACCTGTCAAACTCCCATAGATTGAATAAGGATGAACAATTACTTTTGGGCAACAGTTACGGTTTAGGCTCAGCTTTCATAAATCAGACAGAGTTTAAGTGTTACAACAATGGCAGTGTAGTACTGGCTGACAACTCAGTATATATATATATATATATATATATATATATATATATATATATATATACACACAGTATCTCACAAAAGTAAGTACACCCCTCACATTTTTGTAAATAATTTATTATATCTTTTCATGTGACAATACTGTAGAAATTATACTTTGGCACAATGTAAAGTAGTGAGTGTACAGCTTTTATAACAGTATACATTTTCTGTCCCCTCAAAATAACTCAACACACAGCCATTAATGTCTAAACCACTGACAACAAAAGTAAGTACATCCCAAAGTGCAAATGCCCAAATTGGACCCAAAGTGTCAATATTTTGTTTGGCCACCATTATTTTCCAGCACTGCCTTAACCCTCTTGGGCATGGAGTTCACCAGAGCTTCACAGGTTGCCACTGGAGTGCTCTTCCACTCCTCCATGATGACATCATGGAGCTGGTGGATGTTAGAGACCTTGCGCTCCTCCACCTTCCATTTGAGGATGCCCCACAGATGCTCAATAGGGTTTAGGTCCGGAGACATGCTTGGCCAGTCCATCACCTTTACCCTCAGCTTCTTTACCAAAGCAGTGGTCGTCTTGGAGGTGTGTTTTGGGGTCATTATAATGTTGGAATACTGCCCTGCGGCCCAGTCTCTGAAGGGAGGGGACCATGCTCTGCTTCAGTATGTCACAGTACATGTTGGCATTCATGGCTCCCTCAATAAACTGTAGCTCCCCAGTGCCGGCAGAACTTATGCAGCCCCAGGCCATGCACTCCCACCACCATGCTTCACTGTAGGCAAGACACACTTGTCTTCGTACTCCTCACCTAGTTTCCGAAACACACGCTTGACACCATCTGAACCAAATAAATTTATCTTGGTCTCATCAGACCACAGGACATAATTCCAGTAATCCATGTCCTCTGCTAAGCAAACTGTGTGTGGGCTTTCTTGTGCATCATCTTTAGAAGAGGCTTCCTTCTGGGACGACAGCCATGCAGACCAATTTGATGCAGTGGTGTGCGGCGTATGGTCTTAGCACTGACAGGCTGACCCCCCACCCCTTCAACCTCTGCAGCAATGCTGGCAGCACTCATACGTCTATTTCCTAAAGGCAACCTCTGGATATGACGCTGAGCACATGCACTCAACTTCTTTGGTCGGCCATGGCGAGGCCTGTTCTGAGTGGAACCTGTCCTGGTAGACCGCTGTATGGTCTTGGCCATCGTGCTGCAGCTCAGTTTCAGGGTCTTGGCAATCTTCTTATAGCCTAGCCCATCTTTATGTAGAGCAACAATTCTTTTTTTCAGATCCTCAGAGATTTCTTTGCCATGAGGTATCATGTTGAACTTCCAGTGACCAGTATGAGAGAGTGAGAGCGATAACACCAAATTTAACACACCTGTTCCCCATTCACACCTGAGACCTTGTAACACTAACAAGTCACATGACACGAATGCGGCTTTGATCGGGTCTTCAAATGATGAATTGCATATGGCTTCTGTGGGTTATTGTTCATCAATACTGCTAATGCTAATAAATACATCTGATCACAATCCCTATGCACAGGTCAACCAATTTTTGATGTTGCTCTTATACCTTTACATAAATAAATAATGTACCAATTACAGCAGAAGGAAGTGAGCAATTATATTGCTGTGACTCACATGTAAAAGCCTTTTACTAGATTAACTCTGAATGAAGACAGATACCTGTGGGGGCATAGCAAAAATCTATTGTGATGTGCAGCAGACACGCGACAGGAATTGTGACATTACAAGTTTGGTCTCTTCAGTGGAAGTCTTTACAATGTTTACGCCCGTGAGTCATAAATGTTGTTATAATTAGAAAATGTCGGTTGCCCTTTGTGTTGCTTCATAAACATGTTCTCAAAAATGCGCTTGTCGCCTTTCCTGACTTAAAGAGAATACCTGAAAATGGACATTTTGCATCTATCAGTACTGGGCAATGGGGACCACACACTGCCTCATACCTCTGAGGGGTTGATTTACTAAAGGCAAACAGACAGTGCACTCTGCAAGCGCATTTGCTCCAAAGCTTAGTAAATGAGGGGAAGTTCTGCTGACTTCCTTCATCCAAACACATGCAAGAAAAAATGCTTTTTTTTTAATTTTTTTTTTTTTTACATTTTCCTTAAAGCGGAGTTCCGCCACCCTTAAAAAAAATATAAAATAAAAGTCAGCAGCTACAAATACTGTAGCTGCTGACTTTTAAATAGTAAAACTTACATGTCCAGGGAGCCCGCGGTGTTGGCACCCGAAGCCAATTTACATATCGGCTCTCAGGTGCCGCCGCCGCAATCCAGAGGAAGGGAACCCGGCAGTGAAGCCTTTAGGATTCACTGCTGGTTCCCTACTGCGCATGCGCAAAGCGCACTGCGCTTCGTAATAGGCCCAGTGGCTGAGGAAAAAGGAGGGGGCCGAACCTCCGAGGGACAGCTGTCTCCCAGGAAGTGGCGCAGGGTACCTGTCAAAAACAGGTACCCGTTCCCCCCTCCCCCCTCCCCCCTGAAAGGTGCCAAATGGGGCACCGGAGGGGGGGAGGAAGCAAATCAGTGGAGTTCCACTTTTGAGTGGAGCTCCGCTTTAAATGTGATTGGGTATTCTTTGCAAAGTGAAGCTTCACCTCATTTACTAAGCTCTGAAGGAACTGCATTTGCAAAGTACACAGTCTATTTGCCTTCAGTAAATCCACCCCAGTGCAATATACCTTTCTATTACACCCAGTGCCTCATCCTTCTGTATTGCATACAGTACATGATACCTTTCTATTACACCCAGTGCCTCATCCTTCTGTATTGCATACAGTACATTATACCTTTCTATTACACCCAGTGCCTCCTCCTTCTGTATTGCATACAGTACATGATACCTTTCTATTACACACAGTGCCTCAAGCCTCTCTATTACACGCAGGGCTTTTTTTTCTCAGAGAATAGGTGCAGGAACTCCTCCCTTCCGAGTCATCCCCTTGACTCTGCCCAATACCCACCTCCGAGCACCATGCCTTTATTCCACCACTTACCCACCTCAGTACCACCCTTTCAGAGAATACAGAACCAAGTATCATTTTGTGGTGCCAAGTATTTTGTAAGTAATGTGTTCATGATAACAAGAAAGGCAGTAAAATAGATCTAGCAACAATGGACACAACAGTGACAATAGATCCACCCCAGCAACAATGGAATCCCAGCAGCCAGCATCAGTAGACCCTCCAGCAGTCAGCAACAAAGACCTCTCCCTCAACAGTAGATCCCTCCCAGAAATGACTGCCCCCCCCCAGCAACATAAGACCCACCCCCAGCCACAATAGATCCCCCATGAGCAACAGAAGACCTCCCCAGCAGCAATAGCCTGCCTTCCCAAGCAAAATTAGATCCCCTCCAGCAACAATAGATTCCCTAGCATTAATAGACCCCCCAGCACACTTCAGCACCCCTTGCTTATACATATATTTAGTTCTGGAGGTGCTGGAACTGTGTTCCCCTGCATTCCTGCTGAAAGCCCCAATTACATGAATTGCATTATGTCCATTACATGTACTGTCCCATTCCTATCTATTACACAATGGGGTTGATTTACTAAAAGTGGAGTGTGCAAAAATCTGGTGCAGCTCTGCATTGAAACCAGTCAGCTTGCAGGTTTTTTTGTCAAAGCTAAAGTGCCCATTAACACTAGTGAGATGCCACACATTGCATGTGATTCGCACTGCATTGCGATGCAGATCACATTCTATGTCTGTGCGATGCCATTTCAGCCGTACAAACTGGATGGCTGAAATTGCATCGCATTCGCAGCAAAACGGTGTAGGACCTTTTTTTGGTTCACGCTGGAATTGGATCGCATGGGTGTTCACACCTATGCAATCCCATTCCTGCACCATTTCACAGTTCGCACCGCGACCTGCAAACCAATCTGGGGGCGTCACTAACTTTACATTGACACCCCCAACAATTTGCAGATCTCAGTGTGAACCATTGTGTGATTCTGGTGCGATGCGGGAACCGGGACTGAAACGCAGGGTTTCCCGCATCACACCAGTGTGAACCGGCATTTATTGAAGTTTTCACTATCCAGTTTTAGTGAATCAACTCCAATATGTTGTAAATGCCTCTCTTACACATAGCGTGGAAGTTCCACTCTGTGGACTGGGGGATGTAGAGACCAAAGTTGGGCATGTAAATTTCGCAGGCGCCTGATAAATCGGCCAAAATTCGCTCCATGGGGGGCCCTGTGACCCTCCTTCTGACCAGCCTTTTTTTTCAACTGAAGGAGCCAGATGGAAATTTTTCAGCTGAACAACAAATGAAATCAATCAGGGAGGCACAGCAGGAGATTTGTCCATTGGCACTGTATAGTGTGGATGGAGGAATCTGCATCCAAAACAATAGGCACAATGGGAGAATAATCTATCTGCACTGTATAGCATTGATGGAGGAATCTGTTAGATTTCTTTCCTTCAGCCCATAGACTGAAGGAAAAAATAATCTAAAGGTCTTTTTCACTCAGGATTTCTGATCATGTCCACTTGTCAGTTTTTTGAGCAGACTAATCGTAAACTTTAGGCCCCTTTCACACGGGCTTTCCGATCAGATCCACCTGTCAGTTTTTTTCAGGCGGACCTGATCAGACGCTCCAAGCACCTCTATGGAGCAGCGGATGTCAGCGGTGTCATGTCCGCTGACACCCGCTGCTATCTGATCCGATGTGGTCCATGAAATCCAGACGGATGGAAACCCTATTTTCCATCCGTCTGGAGGAACGGATCGGATGAAAATGGACAGGCGGTCCGTTTTCATCCGATCTTCCATAGAGAGGCTCTGACAGGTCTGTCTCTGTAAAGTAAGTGGAGACGGACCTGTCTCTGCGGGGATCGGCGGATCAATCCCCGCTGAGTAAAACGTAGTCTGCCGGGCGGAAAGCCCGTGTGAAAGGACCCTTTAGCGGGTCTATGGGTAGGCTGATGTAAACATACTCGTGTCCTACAAGAGCCCCACATTTTCATGATTTTATTTTCAAATAGTTCACTAAAACAAAAATCAACATTTCATCACTTTTGGTTGCTTTTTGCTGGCATTTTTAAAGTGAAATTCTAATCCCAAATAATGATGAACATTCACGTGGTAAAAGTCATCTAAAGGCCCGTACACACGTACCGATCGTCGGCATACAAACGTCGGCGGACGAAAGATCTGCCGATTGTATGCGTGTTAGTATGGTGCCTCCGACAGATGTCTGCGCACAATCCGCGGACAAAAGTCTTTCTTGCAAACATGAAAATTTTTGTCTGCAGACACCAGAACGGACGATTGTTCGCCTGTCAGTACAGAATTCGGCCGACAGACCGCAGATTTGCAAGACTGGGCATGCTCAGAAAATAAAAAACACAGGGAAAGTTAACCATTACATGACATCACTTCTGCAGTCAGCTGAAGTCTGCAGACAAAATTCTTGTGCTGTCCTTGTGCTGTCTTTGCACTTTTCAACAGACACCGACATCCCGGGGAGAAAAGACGAACATTTGTATGCCGACGATCGGTACGTGTGTACGGGGCTTTAGTCATAGGATGCACCTGTGTGCTGGCTCTGGTACAGTTTTCCCCGGTTACAGGTCTTTATTACTTGTAATTTTCAAAGGATCTTGTGTTCCAGAAGTCTCCTGTTCACCAGTCTGCTTGTTGTGCTGACCTTCGATCTGCAAGGTCATACTAATGTCATGAACAGACAACATCCGCAACAACCTCACTATGTCTATGCTGACTCCTCTACTGGATTACACACATTTCTCTTCTTCCCTGCACTTCCTGCCTGTCGTGGGAGACAATTATTCTTCTTCACATTCCACAGCTGTGCCTGGGAACTCAGGTTCATGAGAAAGTGGGACTTCTCCAGATGAATCATTTCATTTCATCCTTTCTCTAACTTGTCTTGATGATCATTTTACCTCTTACCTGGTGATCCACCAAAGCTCATTGTTTTCTCATCTAAATTAGGCCCCTTTCACACAGAGTGGATCCATTTTCACGGACTCCGCTTGCTCTGCAGGGGATCGCTCCGTTGATCCCCGCTGAGCAGCCGAATGACAGGTCTGTCTCTGCTCACAGAGTCCTGATCTCCTCTATGGGGAGATTGGTTGAAAATGGACAGCCTGTCGGTTTTCATCCGATCCCATCTGACCCGGTGGACGGATGGTGAACGTATCGCCATCCGTCTGTTTTCAGCGGATCTTGTCGGATCAGATGCCAGGCAGGTCATCCGCCTCCCCATAGAGAAGAATGGGTGGCCTGATCAGGTCTGCCTGAAAAGCGGACAGGAGGACCTGATCGGCCCGATAGTGTGAAAGGGGCCTAATAAGGGGCTCTTCACAGTAGATGTGTTATCACACTTTTCGCTGTAGGCCCCTTTCACACGGGCTTTCCAATCAGGTCCGCTTGTCCGTTTTTTGGGCGGACCTGATTGGATGCTCCATGCACCTCTATGGAGCAGAGGATGTCAGTGGTGACATGTCCGCTGGCACCTGCTGCTATCCGATCTGATCCTGTCCATAAAATCCAGCCATATGGAAACCCTATTTTCCATCCGTCTGGAGGATCGGATAAAAACGGACAGGCGGTCCATTTTCATCCGATATTCCTTAGAGGAGAGCAAAACCGAGTCCGCTGGGCGTGTGAAAGGACCCATAGGTAAAATGCACAGACGTTTTCACACCAATGTGTCGCTTTGTAGAGTGCTGCAAAAAAGTTCTACAAGATGCACTGACCAGCATTTTCCCATTTAAAGAGGTTGTAAACCCATGAAACTTTTTTTTTTTTGCAACCTGAAAGACAAACACATAATGAGCTAGTATGCATCGCATACTAGCTCATTATGAAATACTTACCTTAGAACGAGCCCCCCCCCCCGTGCCGCCCGCTTACCTGTATGACGGGCGACATATCCAGTCGCCAGTCTTCCGGGATCACAGCATCCGGCCATCTGATTGGCCGGAGCCGCGGTGACGTCACTCCCGCGCACGTGCGCGGGAACCGACGGTCACGGCATGGGGCTCTGAAAAAACGGCACCAGCGGCCGTTCCTTCAGAGCGCATGCGCCATTGACGTCACTGGCTGCATGTAAGGTAAAGCTCTCCTAAACGGTACATGTTATTTACACTACCTATAGGTAAGCCTTATCATAGGCTTACCTATAGGTACAACTTGCAGAGGAGGGTTTACTTCCTCTTTAAGTGTAGATAGAGTTATTAAAAAATGCAACAAAATTAAAACACATGTCAAGTCAAAATACAATTTTGGCCAATTCACAGCTACACCATATTGCCAAAAGTATTGGGACGCCTGCTTTTACACACACATTACCTTTAATGGCATCCCAGTTTTAGTCTGTAGGGTTCAATATTGAGCTGGCCCACCCTTTGCAGCTATAACAGCTTCAACTATTCTGGGAAGGCTGCCCACAAGGTTTAGGAGTGTGTCTATGGAAATGCTTGACCAGTCTTCCAGAAGCGCATTTGTGAGGTCAGGTACTGATGTTGGATGAGAAGGCCTGGCTCGCAGTCTCCGCTCTGATTCATCCCAAACATGTTGAGTTCAGGATTAGAGATGGGCTCGGGTGTGTTCGAGTTCCCACGTGCCCAATCCTGCCAGGAAGCCAAAACTGCACACCGCTAATCACAGGCACTGAGACATTTCCTGATCTGTGCAGTTGTGGATTGTGAAATGTTTCACTGCCTGTGATTAGCGGAGTGCAGTGTTGGCTTCCTGGCGGGATCGGGCATGTGGGAACTTGAACACACCCGAGCCCATCTCTAGTCAGGACTCTGTGCAGGCCAGTCAAGTGCCTCCACCCCAAACTTGCTCATCCATATCTTTATGTACTTTGTTTTGTGCATTGGTGTGCAGTCATTTTGGAACAGGAAGGGGCCATCCCTAAACTGTTCCTACAAAGTTAGGAGCATGAAATTGTCCAAAATGTCTTGGTATGCTGACGCCTGAAGAGTTCCCTTCACTGGAACTAAGGGGCCAAGCCCAACCCCTGAAAGGCAACTCCACACTATAATCCTCCCTCCATGAACTGATTTGGACCAGTGCACAAAGCAAGGTCCATAAAGACATGGATGAGCGAGGTTGGGGTGGAGGAACTTGACTGGCCTGCACAGAGTCCTGACCTCAACCCTAAAGAAAACCATTGGGATGAATTAGAGTGGAGACTGCAAGCCAGGTCTTCACATCCAACTCAATTTTGAACCCCACATACTAATACTGGGATGCTACTAAAGTTCATGTGCGTGTAAAGGCAGGCGTCTCAATACTTTTCACAATATAGAGTATGCGGGTTTTAAGGCACATTAATGTACTGTAGCTATAGTAATTATGTTTAATCATATTTTATTGAATTTTTTAATATGCAAAAAAAAAAACATTCAGGAATTCAATACCCGTTGTAGAAAATGTAAAGCGATAACAGGGGCACAGCTTTATATAAAGCAACTTTTTTCAACCAGGGTGCCTTGAGGTTTCTTCAGGAGTTCCCTGGCAAAATGCCTTAAATTTGCCCAAAGATTGTATACAAGCCAGCGTGTGAATAAAGGCTGCATTTTTAGTTATACTAAGTCACAGGTTTTCATTGTGCACCATTACAACCTTCTAGCTGTCGGCGTCCTAATGACCAATGGCATCATCAGTTGATAAGGAGGATGTCAGCCGCCTGCATAGCATCCTTGTTTGATCCCACCCCCACCCCACCCCCCTGCCCCTCTCCATCAGCGTTGGGGTCACATTAGCTGAGTGATGAAGAAAAACTGAGGGGGAAGAGAAACATTGGAATACTAGTCAGTACCAGTTTGCAAAAGTATATTTGCTTTGGAAGAATAAATCCCCTCTAATGTTGGGTGTCCTACTTGGACTTAAGGATGTTGCTGCATTATGTAAAACTATTAGAATATCTTTTACATTTTAGAATGGGGCGCCTCCAGACTGTTCATAATTTTTAAAGAGAGCCTCGAGATTGTCCATATTATTTAAAGGGTGCCTTGACTGAAAAAGGTTGAGAAACACTGATATAAAATATGTCAGCGCTGTAAAAAAGAAGATACTGCTCCTTTTCTTAAGAAGTCGCTATGCGGTTGATTAAAAGCACATGTCTCCACTGATTCACCCGCCACATCGGCTGTGCTGCAACTCCCCACAGGTTAGGGAAAACCCAAATGAAACTCTAAAAATAAAGAAACCGAGGGGGGCACCAGCCTAGCGCATGACCTTTGTGACCATTTATTATAAAAAGCAATATATACACATCATACTCACAAACAGGATAAAATAGCAAGCGAAATATGTGTGAAATGTCCACCAAATGCTCCACTCAGCATAGTCTGCTGATTAATCACAGTTGTGGAATGATACTTCCAAATAGAGCTGACGCGTTTCGAAGGGTATCCCCTCTTCTTCAGAGCTGGATCTGTTTGGGAGTATGATGTGTATATATTGCTTTTTATAATAAATGGTCGCAAATGAATGCGCTAGGCTGGTGTGCCCTCTGTTTCTTCCTATTAGAAGCCCTGTGTATCAATTACTGTATGAATAATTTACTTACATTATGCTTATTGGTTCTCAAAGAACAGCATATCATCATATATGTGAAACATCTGCTTTACCAAAATCATAAACAATATAGGGTTGGGATACTCATCACCCATTTAGGTGATGTAAAGAGATGATAGCTGCAGTATATAGGGTCAAAAAGTTATTTCAACCTTAAAGTGTTACTAAACCCAGACCCTGCATTCACTATATCTGGTTTCCCACAGTACACAGAACATGGAAATGCAATTATTTTAGTAAATATAAACTGCTAAATACCTTTTCTCATCAGCCGTATATAGCAGTCTTGTGACTTCTATCTGTGCCTGGCCACACACAGGTTAAAGCTTGTAGGAGGAGTTTTGATTCTACTCTGACTGTGCTATGAGGCCGCAGGGCCCCTGAACCTCTGTCTGGACAATGCTGATTGGCCCTGTGCTGATTACATGCAACCTCCCAAAAAGAAAAAAAAACCTCTCTAGCAATACACACCAAACTAAGCATGTGCAGAATGACTTCAAAGGCTCTGTACTATCAGGAGACGGATTGGAGACAGTGGAAGAAGGGGAGGATCAGGGAAGACAGGATCAAACAGCCTTTTCATATAATGCGGAGGATTAACCCCTTAGGTTCCACAGTGAGTTTAACAAGCATGCTTTACTGCATATACAGACTGATTTTGCTGTTGTGGGTTTAGTAGCACTTTAAACAGCTATAATGTATCAGGCAGTTTTCCAGTTGTGAGGTATACAGTAACCCCCCCTCCATTGCGGGGGTTACGTTCCGGACCCAGCCGCGAAAAGTGAAAATCTGCGAAATAGAAAAACCCTATTAAAATGCATTGTAGGCATGTTTATTTTACTGTCACTGTACGTGTAAAAGCATTTTGAGGTCTTTAAACACACTTTTAAAACAATAGAAACTCATTTAAACACATAAAAGATACTGAGAGACATAGCAAGAGCTATGGAAAACACAAAAATATTTCATTTTCAATGATTTATATAGTAAAATAACATTACAAAAAAAACGCAATATACCGGGACTGCAAACACTGAACCGCGATGGAGCGGGGGTTTACTGTATATAGGCTTTATTGAGACACATAGAGGGATAAAAGCGTAATACAGCGTAATCAGCTAGGAAGCATTTCCTAAAGCCTGCTACACACATTTTTTGTTCAACAGACAGATTGCCGTACTAACACATGCAATTATAGTGGGACGTTCTCCCCCTCTGTGCCTTTGTGTTCTGACAGGGGGACAGCCCCCTTGCAACCCCCCCCCCCCCCACACCACCACCGGAACATATTGATTCCTATATGATGGTTCTTCTTACATCACGAGTCACCTCATAAGGAATAAAAGACCATCCATAGTGAAGTACGTTCACTTAAAAAATGTATTGATAAAGAAACTTACTTACAAACATAGCTAAAATCTAGGCAGATAGACCACGGCTCGTGCGCTTCACCGGCCGGAAGTGACGTCAGGGTACGCTCAGCCAATCGCTAGACGCATTTCGCCATCCAATCACGGCGTCGTCTGTAGCTCGGTATCGATTGGCTGAGCGTACCCTGATGTCACTTCCGGCCGGTGAAGCGCACGCTGCGGGAGCAGCGAACCACCGAGCCGTGGTCTATCTGCCTAGATTTTAGCTATGTTTGTAAGTAAGTTTGTTTATCAATACATTTTTTAAGTGAACGTACTTCACTATGGATGGTCTTTTATTCCTTATGAGGGGACTCGTGATGTAAGAAGAACCATCATATAGGATCTCTCCCATCTGATTGTGGATCCCAGGCTGACAGGAAGAGGCTGTGTCTACACTACAGGATTTACACTGAATGATTCATACCAAACGAGTTGTGGTAAGTAGACAACCACAAGGGGAGCACCCCAGTTCATGTGTATAGTGAAGCACAGAAGCACTTTATTTGCACCTGATGGACACTTTATTGATTTTATGGACTATATGATTTAATATTATTCCATTTATGAATTCACAGTATATATTGTTGCTTTGTCTTGCGATATTTGCACATTTTTGCACATTTGCACTATTTTGTAACTGGTTGAATACTAATATTATTGATTTAACATTATCTACTTATTAACCTTCTTAGCGGTATTCCCGAGCGTGGCTCGGGGTTACATTTCAGAGCCAAAAGCGGTAACCCCCGAGCCACACTCGGGGCACCGCTAGAAGCATCGCTGGATCCTGTAAAAGAGGTTACTTACCTTGTCACCGGGATCCAGCGATGTATGCGAGCGGTATGCGGCGGCGGATCTTCCTCCCGATCGTCTCCGTGCCCCGGCTTCCGTCTCCTGCGACGTGACGTTCGCATGGGGGTGGAACCGGCGGCAAATTCAAATGTAAAACACACCAAACACACTGATACCATTCAAAATAAAATAAATTCACATTACATTGCCCCCCAGTACCCTTTCCTGCAGTTTTACTGTACTTTTTATGTATATATATATATATATATATATATATATATATATACGTATATAATATATATATATATATATATATATATATATATATACGTATATAATATATATATATATATATATATATATATATATATACACAATTGTATATATATAGATATATATATATATAGACATATATCTATATATAGATATATATCTATATATAGATATATATATATATATACGTATATCTATCTATCTATATATATATACATATATCTATATATATATATATATAAAATATAATATATATATGTATATATATATAATATATTTATATATACACAGTATATATATATATATATGTGTGTATACATACATACATACATACTTTAACTTTTATTTATAGTTTTTTATTATATTAAAATTTTTGATTTTGGGTTTCAAACTTTATCATACCCAAGATGTTATAAAGAAGAACGCACAGTAAAAAAAAAAAAAAAAAATGTAAATGCTGTACTTGGTTTGGGCTGCTCATTCTCAAGAATTACATGCAAAATAATGGTACCGCTTTCAGCACCTAAAATCCGAAAGAATCATACCGCCAGGGAGGTTAAAAGCAGCGCTGCAACATTAGGTTTGTATTACTTTAAAGGCACCAGCACTTTAACTTGCAGCAAGCAGCTATTGATTACACAGGCACTTTATTTAATTTATTTAAATGATATATCTACATACGCACAATACTTACCATAAGCGCAAGGTTATACCGTTATACACAACAAGCTCAGTTGACCATCAATATGAAACATTCTTCCAGCTGTTTCTATGGAAAAAGACTGTTGAGCACAAAACAACTAGTCTAGCAGACCGTCTGGGTCTCGGTTTATTCCCAATACTAGTTTTATAAATATCACCTAGAGGGTGCACAGGGGAATGGCGGTGGGTGTTTGTTCTGTGCTCGCTCGATATAAATTCTGCGTAATGCCCCATGAGATCATTGTGGGTGCTTCCAATTTTTGCACACCGCCAATGACTAAATCGTTTTTAGCAGCACCTGTCACAACTTGCAGCTGTGTGTAAGTCGGAATGAGTGCTGACTATTAATTTTAATTTAGGAGACAGCTTTCAGTATAAACATAAATTAGATAGAAGTACAATCCATCCCTAAAGGTCTGGGCACACACACTTGGGGAATTTATTAAACCCACACAAGCAGTTATACGACGCTGAATAATGCCAGGGGCTGCGCCAACCTCCAGTCACGTGATCCAAGACTATTTTCATTCACAGCTTTAAATGGTGTGCAGTCCTTCCTGTGAATCATGGGACTTCTATACAACGGAAGCAGATTATTTTATATTGCTATAAAACAAAGAAGTACAGTGTGATTGTTCTAGAAAGTTTCTCGATAAAGCGAGTGATAAATTCCACTTCAGTTACTTAACCACTTCAGTACAGGAAAGAGGCATAACTAGAACCTTCAAGAAACCATGAAGGGCCCCCGGACCCCTGATTGGGGCCCCTACCTTCAAGCCTGGGGCTCTTCCCACTGATCCTGGGGCCCTTTACTCTCGTTGTGGGGCCCTTTATTACGGTCCTGCAGTGGGACCCTTTCACAAGTTCTGCAGTGGGCCCCCTTCCTGCCATCTTGGGGCCTCCCCACGGTGGTGGAATGCCAGGGCCCGGTCACAAGTGGGACCTTTGCGATCCTGGAAGTTCACCCACTGGTGTCAGTAGTTTTTATTTTTTGGTATTTTAATTGTATTATTTTTTATCATTTTATTTTATTTATTTACAATGTCACTGACTATGACTCTGTCCATTCAGAAAAGGAAGGAGCTGGTAAATTACATATTTACTGACCCCTTCCTGGTTCTCTATTGTGACACATCCCCTGCAGCAGCCGGCAGGAGAGGGAAGGGAGCCCAGTGTGGGGGGGGGGGGGGCAGCACAGTAGGGGGGGGGCAGGGGAGCACCAAGGGGCCCAGAGACAGCAGAACACAAGTGTACTGTATAGGAGAAGTGGCGGGGGCAGCATACAGAGGAACTAATCTCCTCCATTTTCCTCCTGCAGCTAAAGGGGGAGAAAGGAGGACAGTGATTTCTCTACAAGCTGCCCCTGCCGCCCCTCATATCCAGGTGTACAGGGAAGCCACATAGGCCCCCTGGAGCATGGGGCCCGGTTGCAATTGCAACCCCTGAAACCCCTGTAGTTACACCCCTGGTACAGGACACTTTTACCCCCTTTCTGCCCAGGCCAATTTTCAGCTTTCAGCGTTATAACACTTTGAATGACAATTGCGCGGTCCTGCCACATCGTGCCCAGAAATATGACATTTTTAGCATTTTTTTCACACAAATAGAGCTTTCTTTTCATGGTATTTATTCACTGCTTGGTTTTTGTTTTTTTGCTAAATAAATGAATAAAGACAGAAAAGCACATTTTTCTTCGTTTCTGCTATAACATTTTGCAAATAAATAATCTTTCTTCATAAATGTTAGCCCAAATGAATTCTGCTCTATTTCTTTGGTGAAAATAACCCAAATAAGTATATATTATTTAGTCTGTAGGAAAGTTATAGAGTCCACAAACTATGGTATACAGGTCCATCTCATTAAATTAGAATATCATCAAAAAAGGGAATTTATTTCAGTAATTCAATTTAAAAAGTGAAACTTATATATATTTTTTATATGGATGCCTTACACACAGAGTGATATATTTCAAGCATTTCTTGAAAACCCAAAACTCAGCATCTCAGAAAATTTGAATATTACATAACACCAATAAGAAAAGGATTTTTAATACAAAAATGTTGGCTTACTAAAAAGTATGTCCATGTACAGTATAGTATGCACTTAATACTTGGTCAGGGCTCTTTTTGCATGAATTACTGCATTAATGTGGTGTGGCATGGAGGCGATCAGCCTGTGGCACTGCTGAGGTGTTATGGAAGCCAAATTTTATTTGAGCTCATCTGCATTGTTGGATCTGTTGTCTCTCATCTTCCTCCTGACAATACCCCACAGATTCTCTATGGGGTTTAGGTCAGGTAAGTTTGCTGGCCAATCAAGCACAGTGATACCATGATCAATAAACCAGGTATTGGTAATTTTGGCAGTGTGGGCAGGTGCCAAGTCCTGCTGTAAAACAAAATCAGCATTTCCATAAAGCTGGACAGCAGAGGGAAGCGTGAAGTGCTCTAGAATCTAGAATCCTGGTAGAGGGCTGCGCTGTCTTTGGACTTCATAAAACACAGTGGACCAACACCAGCAGATGACATGGCTCCCCAAACCATCACTGACTGTGGAAACTTCACACTGGACCTCATGCAACTTGGCCTCTCCACTCTTCTTGAACTTGATTTCCAAATGAAATGCAAAATTTTCTACATTCCATGATGATTTGGGGAGCCATGTCATCTGCTGGTGCTGGTCCACTGTGTTTTATCAAGTCCAAAGTCAGCGCAGCCCTCTACCATGAAATTCTAGAACACTTCATGCTTCCCTCTGCTGACCAGCTTTATGGAGATGCTGATTTCATTTTCCTGTAGTACCACAGGCTGTTCGCCTCCATGCCACGCTGTATTGATGCAGTAATTCATGCAAAAGCAGCCCTGACCAAGTATTGAGTGCATACTATACTGTACATGGACATACTTCTCAGTTATCTAACATTTCTGTATTAAATACCTTTTATTTATTAGTCCTTTGTAATATTCTAATTTTCTGAGATACTGAATTTTGGGTTTTCACTAGCTGTAAATATATCACTCTGTGTGCAACACATCTATATATAATATACAGTATGAGTTTCACTTTTTTAATTTAAATACTGAAATAAATGACCTTTTTGATGCTATTCTAATTTTATGAGATGCACCTGTATATCTGATATATAAATCCTGTATTATAATAATAATAATATCTGAAAATTGATCAATCCTGATGTACTGACAGCCTCATTTCTTGAGGCCTGAAGATGTCAGAACAGTACAAATATCTAGCAAATGACCCCTTTTTGCAAAGTAGACATTCCAAGGTATTTAGTAAGAAGCATTGCAAGTTTTTTGAAGCTGTATTTTTTGTCACAATTGTTTGGAAAATGAGGAAATTAAAAAATATTATTTTTTCACATTTTCTAATATTTTTTACATACTGTCACCAATGCAGTATGGCGTCATCATGTAACTGGTGTGGTGGGGATCAAGAACACTGACTGGTGACAGTATGTATAAAAAAAAAAGCAAAAATAAATGTTAATAATTCTTTTTCAATTTTTTTTAAATATTTTTTTCTATGCTATTACATGTTTTTTTAGAATTTTTTTAACTGTAACCAGAGCAATATATTGTTACAGTGTTTTTTGTTTTTTACATTTTTACATACTGTGAATAGAGCAATACAATGCTACCATAGTAACACTTTACTATTCTGGAGAGGTGATCAGGATTTTTTTTTTTTTTTTAACACTCTATGATTGCTTATAACAGTAAAAATCACTGTTATAAACAACCATTTCTACTAAATTAAATATATTAATTCCGTGTGTTGTAATTAGCTGTGATTGGCCACAGCTAATCACATGGTACAGGTTTGGCTGTTATTGGCCCTGTCTGTACAAAGGATCAACACAATAGTACACAATGGATGGCATGAATCAAAGCTATTCATTGGGTACAATTGTCATGTGACCTGCAGTGATTGGTCAGCAGCAGGCCAGTACACTGATCTGTTATCTGCTGTACCTGGTAGACACAGCAGATGACAGATCGCGCTGGAGTGCATCCATCATGCCACACACAAGGTGCGATCCTGGAAGAACATCATATGACATCCTCCCAGAATAAGGCCCCTTTCACACTTGCGGACTGTTCAGATCCGTCTGTCAGTTTTTTTTGGCGGATCTGAACGGATGCCCCATGCATCTCTATGGGGCATCGGATGTCAGCGGAGACATGTCCGCTGACATCCGATCCTTTCCGTCAAATCCGGACGGATGGAAACCCTATTTTCCATCCGTCTGGCGGATCGGATGGGAACGGACAGGCGGTCCATTCTCATCCGATTCCCCCATAGAGAAGAATGGGGACCTGACAGCTCCGTCTCCGCACACAGCGTGGAGACAGAGCTGCCATCCGCCTGCTCAGCGGGGATCGCAGGTCGATCCCCCACTGAGAAAAGCCACCGATGGACTACCGTGTGTAAAAGGGGCCTATCAGAGCTCCTGCCCAGCTGTGGTTTTACAGTAGGTCAGGCAGGAAGGGTTTAAAGTAGTATTAAACCCAAAACCAAAATGTAATATATTGCAGCTTACCAGTCATTAAATGTGGTGACTGCATCTGTTTTTTTTCCCAACAAAATGAAGCCAAACTCCAGTTAAGACTTTTTAGGTAGTTACAGCAACAGTTTTGTTCCTTTTGGGGTAAAGATTTTATATAAATATTGTACAGAAAAAAATATATTAAAGTGGAGTTCCACCCTAATTTTATACTTACCTCCATCTTCTCGCTCCGGGTCACCTGAAAAAGAAATGGATAATCGCATTTTTTTTTTTTTTTTTTACTTACCTCGTAGCGAAGAAAATATACTTACCTTACTTCCTTCTTCCTCCTTCCTCGGCCGCGGCCCGTCGTCACTTCCTGGCTCTGCAAGGATTCCTGGGAGCTGAACGTCATCGTTCCCAGGAATCATTGCGCCTGCACCGGCCCCGACGTCAGTTCTGGGGCGCGCACGTCATCCCCTTCTAAACAGCTTCTGGGCATGCCCAGAAGCTGTGGAGGGATGACGCGCGCGACCCGGAAGTGACGTCGGGGCCGGCGCAGGGCATCGTGGGACCGAAGAAGACGGAAGAGGACGCTGAAGAGGATCTCGCTGGCTTCAAGCTGCCCACATCTGAGATGGCAGCGCTAGACAATACTTTTTCAAGGTAAGTATTTGTCCTAACAGGTAAGTGCAACCCGGGACAGATCAGAGGCTAGCCATTGTGGAATGCACTAGCCCTGACTGTCCCGGGGGTATTTTTAAAAAAAAAAAAAATTCCAGGGTGGAACTCCACTTTAATTAGTACGTGGTATTTTAAGGTGCCTTCTTTCCAACCTCAGGAATAACAATAGCAAGGAAAATCAGTTACAATTTACAAATTGTATTTAATAACATGTTATATTAAAAAAGATATAATCCTAACAATAAAAGTAATGCCAAAAGGACAAATCACCTTATAAGCACCCTAAGCATTCTACTCATACCCAGCTAAATACAGGTATAGATAGATAAACAAAGCCAAAAACATAAAGAGACATGTGTAGCTATAACTGCAGGGGCGTAACTACAGGGGTTGCAGGGGTTGCAATCGCTACTGGGCCCCATGCTCCAGGGGGCCCGGTAGCAAACCAGTGGGTGAACTTCTAGGATCTCAAAGGTCACACTTGCGACCGGGCCCTGGCATTTCACCACTGTGGGGAGGCCCCAAGATTGCAGGAAGGGGGCCCACTGCAGAACTTGTGAAAGGATCCTGATGCGGGACCATAATAAAAGGCCATGCAATGAGAGTAAAGAGCCCCAGGATTAGTGGGAAGAGCCCCGGGCTTGAAGGGAAGGGCCCCGGCCAGGAGTCTGGGGGGCCCTTCATGGTTTCTTGCATCGGGGCCCTGAAGGTTCTAGTTACGCCTCTGTATAACTGGATAAGGATGCTACATCCCACATATCAGGTATATTGAGTTATATTTAGCTTAATGTATTTACATAAATAAATCAAAGCTGACCTTTGTAGGCACCCCTATCAGTGTTAGTAAGTTGTCTCAACCCTCTAACTGCTATATTTGCAAGACAGCGTGTGTTGTTGAAAAACAACAGACTTCTAGCAGGATCACGAAGTGAAAATAAAAGAAAGAAAGTCTAAAAAGAAATGTAATGCAGCCATCCCATTTAATAATGGGTAAACTGAAATATGATAAATGTGTGATTTTGAGTTTAATCCCGCTTTGCGTTGCGCTTTTTGCGTACAGAGCAAATCGAATGGTTCACTGAGGATGGATTCACACATTCATGCAGCAGTAATGTGTGTGTTACCACAATCTGCAGTAATCTGTGTGTTACCACAATCTGCAGTAATGTGTGTGTTAACACAATATGGTGTAATCTGTGTGTTACCATAATCTGCAGTAATGTGTGTGTTACCACAATCTGCAGTAATCTGTGTGTTACCACAATCTGCAGTAATGTGTGTGTTACCACAATATGGAGTAATCTGTGTGTTACCACAATCTGCAGCAATGTGTGTGTTACTATAATCTGCAGTAATGTGTGTGTTACCACAATCTGCAGTAATGTGTGTGTTACCACAATCTGCAGTAATGTGTGTGTTACCACAATCTGCCGTAATGTGTGTGTTACCACAATCTGCAGTAATGTGTGTGTTACCACAATCTGCCGTAATGTGTGTGTTACCACAGTCTGCCGTAATGTGTGTGTGTTACCACAATCTGCAGTAATCTGTGTGTTACCACAATCTGCAGTAATCTGTGTTTTACCACAATCTGCAGTAATCTGTGTGTTACCACAATCTGCAGTAATCTGTGTGTGTTACCACAATCTGCAGTAATGTGTGTGTTACCACAA